>NC_068988.1:35439949-35442255 GCF_001194135.2 Octopus bimaculoides
GTTGTTTTCACTGTCCATTTTTTCCTGTCTTGGTTTGTGTTTGCCACCTTGGAATCCTCTGTGTAGTGGGTTGATCCACTACTCAGGAAGAGACTATTCTAGAGTACGTTCTGTCTTGTCTTCGAAACGTCTAGATAGAATAGAGACAGCTGATGAAGGGATATTCCAAGTGGCTTTCCGTTTTCCTATGTGTTCGTTCCGTTGTCTGTAGTTTATTGTTCTAACGTCCTGTACCCTGATATGCATGTATATACACATGTAGATGTAAGTATGTACATATATGTGTGTATACATGTATATATATTCTTTGTATTACATATATATATATATATATATATATATGTGTGTGTGTGTGTGTGTGTGTGTGTGTGTGTGTGTGTACTGATACATACATATGTGTGTGTATACACATACATACATGTGTGGGTGTGTGAAAGTGCGTTGCTTACTGGTCAGGATCGCGCACTCGCCATCGCGAGATTGTGAGTTCGATTTCCAAAGCGAGCGACTCGTGTTCTTGAGCAAGACACTCCATTTCGTGTTGATCCATCCTGACTTTCCATCAGAAGGGGATTATTGGCGTCCTCACCTAACCAGCGAAGATGAGTCATTCGAATGCTAAAACGTGTAAGGTGCCTAGTGATCAGTAGGGATGTGTAACAACATCTGATTGTCTGGTGGGTCAGTGATCACGTGACCTATCTATCTATCTTTCTTTCTTTCTTTCTTTCTTTCTTTCTTTCTTTCTCTTCTCTCTCTCTATATATGTATGTGTGTGTGTGTGTGTGTGTGTGTGTGTGTACGTAGATGATAAGTAAATATTCAAATGAATGTGGAGGCGCAACGGCCCAATGGTTAGGGCAGCGAATTCGTGGTCGTAGGTTCGCGATTTCAATTCCCAGACCGGGCATTGTGAGTATTTATTGAGCGAAAGCATCTAAAGCTCCACGAGACTTAGGTAGGGGTGGTGGTGAACCCTGCTGTACTCTTTCACCACAACTTTCTATCACACTTTCTTCCTGTTTCTGCTGTACATGTATTTCAGAGAACCAGCCTTGTCACACTCTGTGTCATGCTGAATCTCCCAGAGAACTACGTTAAGGGTACACGTGTCTGTGGAGTGCTCAGCCACTTGCACGTTAATAAATGAGCTGCGACGTCACTGGTGTTAAGCTGTATCGGCCTTTGCCTTTCCCTTGGATAACATCGGGGGCGTGGAGAGGAGAGGCCGGTATGTATGAGTGATTGCTGGTCTTCCATAAACAACCTTGCCCAAACTTGTGCGTCGGAGGGTAAGTTTCTAGGTGCAATCGCATGGTCATTCATGACCGAAGGGGGTCACAGCAACAATTCAAATGAATATTCATATAGATATCATTATTATTCAGTTCTATATTTAAGAGATGAAGAATTATGTACATTATTTACATTATTTAGAATTGACGGATATTTGTCCATATCTTGTTATTAACACAACTTTTCGGCTGATGCCAGCCTTCATCAGGTGTCTTGGGGAAATTTCGAAATTGGAGTCTCATTCCTAATGCATTTTTCGATGTTGTTGTTGTTATTATTATTATTATTATTATTATCTTTATTATTATTATTATTATTATTATTCAAGTCACTGATTGGAATCGAAATCGGAATCATGGTGTTAGTAGCCCACGCTCTTAACCACTACGCCATATGCCCACAAACATATGTCGTAGTGGTTAAGAGCACTAGGCTGCTAATATGTGTGGGTGTGCGTGAGTGTGCATGTGTGTGTGTGTGTCTGTGTGTGGTGTGTGTGTGTTTGTCCCCACCACTTGATTATTGGTGTTGGTGTGTTTACGTCCCTGTAAACTTGCAGTTCGGCGAAAGAAACCGATAGATTAAGTACTAAGCCTAAGTAGTAAGTCTTAGCGTCGATTGTTGGACTAAGAAGACCCTTAAAAGCGATGCTCCCGCATGGCCGCAGAGAAATGACTGTAACAAGTAAAATAATAAAAGAATAAAAGAACATATATACATTCGCGTATAATCGTACACACACGTTTTAGCCAGTATTACACGTTTTAGCCAGCCGAGTGTGGGATGCAGCAATGTGAAGTGAAATGTTTGCTCAGCAACGCAAAGTATTGGGCGGTTCACATAATGAAACCATAATCTTACGATTATGATTGCATAACCACTAAGCAACGTACCCTCAGATCTATATACTTACGCATACATCCATCCATCCATACATACATACATACATATATACATACATACATACATATATATATAAATATATATATATACATATATATATATATATA
>NC_068988.1:35442971-35446365 GCF_001194135.2 Octopus bimaculoides
TATATATATATATATATATATATATATATATGTATGTATGTATGCATGTATATATGCGTATGTATATATGTATACATGTATGTGTGTGTGTGTGTGTGTGTGTGCGCGCGTATATGAAGCAGTGTTCAGTCATATAACGCATTTGCTCACAGCGCATGTCTGCTCTTGGCAACACTGACCACCATCGACAACTAAGTAAAGATGTTGATAAAGTGCTATTTCATGGAATTCTGACAGGAAACCGAGGGAAAAGTAAGTGATTTATGACAATCTGTTTCCTCTTCATTCATTTTCCCTTGTTTCTCGACTGAAATGAAAATATGATCGCCAGCAGTCTAAATCTCTGAAAGAGATAAAAGATTTCATGGTCAATTAAACATATGTGTATAATTACGGGTGTAGAAATGCAGATGCATCGAGTTAAATGGTTTTTGGCAGTCTCTGCAATCGCACGCTTTATTAATTACTGAATACATAAACGAATATAAATATAAACTTGCATAGATACATGCATACTCAACCAGACATTGATGTTCACAGACAAATATTTATACCTATACATATATACTTACTGAATATCTGCGAGTGTTCGTGTATGTGTGTTCGTGAAATTATATAATATCTATCTATCTATCTATCTATCTATCTATCTATCTATCTATCTTTCTATCTATCTATCTATCTATCTATCTATCTATCTATCTCTTTGGCTGGCTAGCTGGTAGCCCGTCTGCTTGCCTGCCTGCCTGTCTGTCTGGCTATGTAGCTAGGACTCTCTCCGTTTCAATCTCTGCATGCATATTATTTTTATTTTTCTAATATTATTCTACATGTTTCAGCCTATATGTCACGGTCATGCTGTGGATATAGCTTGTATAATCACATTTTCAATGACTATTCCTATGTGAAGGGATTTTAGTGTAGGAGGGTGTTTGTTATTCCTGCCCTCGTTTGAATTTCTTGCCGCGATTCTGGCTCGTATATATATAAATATATATATAGAGAGAGAGAGAGGGAGGGGGGAGAGAGATAAGGACATTTACATACATACACTTATCCTTATGTATATATATGTGTATGCATGCATGTGTGCCTGTGCGCGTGTGTCTGTGTATGTGGTGTGTCTGTGTTTTAATTACATACATAAGCGTATAAAATCTAATTATTTTAGGCCTATACACTGCACATAATGTAGGTAAACTTACTGACAAAATTTCAATGTTGATGAAGTATCTTTCAATATTTTCTGATATTCATTTCAAGTTACTAAGTTGAATCTATTTTAGTTTTCGAATGTTTATCATTCATAGATTTGACAACATAATAACTTGTCTATGAAGAGAAACGTATGCATATACATATATAAATATAAACAATTCATGTATCTATATATTTATATGTGCTTGTGTGTCTGTAGATTTGTGTGCATGCATGCCTGTGTGTGCATATATATATATATATATATATATATATATTTGTAAATGCATATTCTTATATCTGTGTAACCAT
Organism: Octopus bimaculoides; assembly: GCF_001194135.2. NCBI lineage: Eukaryota > Metazoa > Mollusca > Cephalopoda > Octopoda > Octopodidae > Octopus > Octopus bimaculoides. The sequence continues at coordinate 35,444,481 of NC_068988.1, forward strand.
GTCTTTCAAGTGTTTTGATGCTTTTTTGTTTTTGTTTTCGTTTCCTACATAAAGTATGGCATTACATATCGTTTGTTGTATTCGTAGTTTGTGTCTGACACCCCGCTTCAATGAAAGATAATACCTTGCCAACATTTGCTGCCATAAAATAAAACAGGAAAATATTGGCTGTCAACTTTCATGACAAGCAGTATTGACCAATCTGGATGCTAAGCTAGAACAAAGGAGGACAGGTATTATAACATAAACCCAGACAGCTTTTGATCACGTGTTTTATCGGTGAGATGACACACTAGTACAAGCAAATAAAATAAGTATAGATGTGAATATAAACAATAAAAATAAGTATAAATAATAATAAGTATATAGTAAATATGTAGATATATAACGAATAATCTATAAGGGAAGAAGAAAATTGTTGTGAAAAGGAAAAAAAGAAACGTCATTATCATGAACGAAAATGTCGATAGAGGGATGATTATCCGTTTTATGAAAACTTGCGTACATTTACTTCTGTAGATATTGTATAGAGTTCTGTTAACTATAACTTTATATATTTTCCAAGATGACATGTAGCGCCAAAATTGATGGAGATAAATTCATCATAGATATGTAATCATACTACATCTAGACAAGATATTTCTTATGCCAAACGAATCAAATAGATATCGTTACAGTTACAAAACAATAATTATAACTAAGATGTCACTCTACCATCAAGAAATGAAACTAAATATCAGTAATGAAAAAAGAAAAAAAAGTGAAATAAGATGATCGTTGCAGCTTGTTGATCGATACAATGTTACATTGATCGCTGAACAATTTATAATTCCTAGTTTTCCATTGCCAAGCACTGCATTATTATCCAATATAATTGTTCCTTGCTGGTCTAGATTTCAGGAGAAGCACTATGTAAATGATAACAATCTCTTTAACTTATAATATAGGAATATTATATATGTAACCTTTCATGTGTATCGTTATACAGTGGATCTTTTGTGAAAATATATACCCTTAAATTTCTCAGCATTTTAAAATGATATTTATTGTATAAATATATTTATGTGTATCGATAATCAGATTCTTCATATTTATTTAATAAATACTTTCAGCAAGCAGTATCTATACTATATGTCTTAAGGAGTTCAGACTCAATGTAGCTTATTTTAAAATGAAGTTTGTCATAATAATTCGCGGCAAGCTTTCAACAAATTTCAGGTGGAAACATATTTAGCATTTTATGAAAATAAAACCTGATATGTCAGGCAGAATTCCGTCAGAAAGATTGTATTGACAGGTATGTTCAAGCTGATGCAAGAAGGAAGATACTTTTGTTGAAAACAAATTCCTTGTGATGTAGAACACCTTTCACGAGTTGTCAAAGACAATGATTTACCAAAGAATCTCAAATCAGTTCAACATATTCTTCATATCTTTCTTCAAACTGCAGCAGAGAACATTGAGCTGGTGAAATATTAAGTTCTCCGAGATAGTAACATTTTGAAAGATATTATCATTCTCATTGTAAAGTTTAACAAAAGTGCTTCTTTTCCGTAAAAGTGAGACAGTCAAGCATATAGGTGTATGTATGGTTGCGTTGAAGATAGGTTCTATAGGAAAATGCATAGTCGAGGTCCGATACCACGGCACGACAATATGATTTGGACATACACCTTCTGCTGCACTTTCAGTACAAACACTAATGTTTTGTGAGAAGAAATGTATGCGTATATGTTTGTAAACACATACATAAACATGTACGTATATATGTATATACACCATAAGACAGATATATTTTCCACGGTAACTGCAGTGTATTTGCGTTTTAGCAGTTAAAATATGTCACAAATATATTTCAAGCAAACCTAAATTCTGCATATATATA
>NC_068988.1:35446798-35449703 GCF_001194135.2 Octopus bimaculoides
ACACACACACACACACACACACACACACACACACACATACATATGTATATATATATATATATATATATATATATAATAAAAATGTGTGTGCGTCAGTGTGTCTGCGTGTCTGTCTGTCTGCCTATATAGGAAGAAAAATTACAGCGTGGATATAAAAAGTAAAAGCTCACAACAATGACAATGGAATTGGTCCTGAGTCTCTAGCGGCCCTCCGAAGAGACCTGAGGTCCCCTTTTCAACATGCAAAAAATTGCATTTCAAAAATAAATGAAGCGTCTAATAGATTTGATTGTTATCGAATTAGCATACCACATTTTTTATCTGTTTCTGCTCAAAGCTCTGGCCATACTGGGACACCGCTGTAGGCTGTTAGGCTGTAATCATTGAGAGCTTCCACTGATATGTGGCATTCGGTGAATAGGGGAGCTTGATGTCGCTGCACTTATTTGCGCCTCCTCCCGCAAGGTAGGTTCATCTGGGACAGTCGACAGGAAGATATCCAGTTTTGTTTTGAGAACACCTACGTCCACTTTGTGTTGGTCCCCCAGACTCTTTGGAAGAATATTAAAAAGCTGTAGGCCCTTGAAACCTAGGCTGTTGCAATAACTGGTCCGGAAGCGGGATGGCATCGTTGGGATGTTTGGCACTGTTTAGTATTGACCCGTTCTGGCATTTGTGTAACTTTCAAGGCAAAACTTTTGCACAATCTATTCCAGGATCTTTCAGATGAATATTACCGCATATCTCTCCCGCCTTCGCTCCAGGGATTAGAATCTCAGCTGCTTCAACTTTTCTCAATAGCTGAGCTGTTGCAATGAGACGGTCATCTTTTTGAAGCTTCGCTGGATTGCTTCAAGGTAATTTTACACTGAGGGGTGACTACTGTTGGGAACAATTGTCCAGGTGTCTCAGGACGAATGTCCTCCAGAAGACCATCATGGTTTCTTTCTCTCTGGTTTTGAAGGTTCTCAAGATGCACTCTAATCAGGCTTCTGCGCAACCTTTCTCAAGCAACGTTGTGCAATGGCATAAGACTCGTTGTCAAGAAATTAATGAGAAATGTCATACAAACAACAATGAGTTCTAGCTGTTGAAAAAGCGAAAATGTTTTTATTCCTCGCTTACCTTTAATACCCTCCAATATGCCCTTCGAGTTCAAATGACTTCAATTTCCAGTGCGTCTCTCTTTTGCGATATCCATTCATAAATCCCAAGGTCAGACTTTGAAAGTTACTGGTTTGCAATTAGAAGAGAACTGTTTCTCACACGGTCAGTTACATGTTGGGATATCCAGAGTGGAGAGCAATGACAATTTTTCATTTTTGCTCCTACTAGTGGAACACGAAACATGGTCTATAAGGAAGTTTTTTCCATGGGATCAACAAACTAAAATTTGGAGAATAATTGATAACTCTGAACTGATATTATCAACGTCACACTATATTCGTCTAAGAAAAGCTATTTGTTTTATTGTTTGGTGTTATGCTTAAGCTCAATAAATTATAGTAAATATGTTTTTAGTTTTTCCAGATGATTCATTTATTTATCATGTACTAGACATAAGCCAAAGTATGTGCGATGTTTGCTTCAATTATAAACTGAAATACTATTGATCAGAGGTTTATATGCACACATGATAATATTGGCCACAAGAAAACAGCTCTATCGTCTACATGAAAGTTAACAACCATTTCTTATATATGTTCAATACAAGCTAAGTGAATAACTTTTAATATTCATAGTACAATTTTAACTGCTTCTTGCAACCCAGTCATTGACGGGCGTTTCTGCTAGTATATATATATATATATATATATATATGTATGTATGTATGTATGTGTGTATGTCTCTGTGTGTGTGTCCGTTGGTGTATATAAAAAACTAACACCTGTGTCCATATAAGGATTACTGGGGGCATTACAGTGACGTTCAGTCAGTCCGTAAGTGTTAAAGTTTCATATTTCATATGCACATAGGCGCCAACGCATAGATATTTACGCATATACACACTTACACTCACGCTCATACATACACAAATACTTATATGAATAAAAGAGTTAGTAAAAAAAATAACTAAAATAAAATTTCAATAGAATTATATGTGGTAACACTGTAAATTATATAACAACCTAATGTAACAGCACCACTTGAAATATCTACAAACATATACAACATCTCAATCATCAAACTTCAATTACAAATGTTGAAATGTGCATACAATTTTTTAGGAACATCGAAGTTCTCGCACAAAAAGTTTATTAAAATTAGATGGGGGTAATGATATTTCAAGATTTCTGGCTTGTATAATTCATATGGTTTACTATATTATTAATAATGGCGCACCCGTGAATGTTCTATCTCACCAAATTCTTGGTCTACAAATCCCAGGCGTAGTTTCAGAGCTTACTTTTTTTATTTTGTTTTGACAAGGTGCAACCGTAATCATTGTAGCTGAAGTTCAAAACAAGAGGAAAAAGAAAAAAAAAAGAACAAAAAAAACATTTCAATGAAGGTTTCCGGTATCTTCGGTTACATTATTCATTATAATTATTTATAAGATTATACATCTTACTGGTAAACAATAGTTTTGCAAGTTGTTTAGAGTTAAGACGAAATGTATTACGGTTAATCGAATACAATAGTTATTTCGTTAGTCGTAGTTAGATAAGTTAAATACAGAGAGGTTAGAGCAAACATCATTTTATTAGCAAAATTAACTGTTGAACAAAAACATTATATGATTTTATTGAAAATTTTTCTTTGTGTTATGTTCTTACGCGCGCGCGCGCACAAACATGCACACAAGCACACGGACACGCGCGTGTGCAAGCTGGGACACGCATATATATGTGTGATTACGCATATATGTGTGTACGTATGTATATATATATATATATATATATAT
>NC_068988.1:35449809-35456330 GCF_001194135.2 Octopus bimaculoides
ATATATACATATATAATTATATATATATATATTACATTACATTCGTCTATCGTTGTACCTGTGCCGTTTGAGGCGACAGCAAGATCATTCCAACGTCTAACACTGAAAGCATCCTTGACAGCTTGTTCCAATGTTAAACTTTTGTTATTGTTCTCCGCCACGTTTCCTTTGGTCGGCCACGTCTTCTTTTACCTTGTGGAACACATTGCAAAGCGATACTAAGAATTGAGTTCGGTTTATAGCGAAAAATCCGTATGGTGGGACTGGGAAGGGATTATCCATTACGAATTGCTTGAACAGAGCCACACGGTCAACGCGGAGCTCTATGTTCAATAGATGGAACGACTAAACACGGCTATTCAACAGAAAAGACTTAATCGGCAGCATGTAGTTCTTCTGCTGCATGACAACGCCCGCACTCATATCGCCAATATGACCAAGGAAGCCATTCAAATGCATGGCTGGGAAGTGCTGCCACACCCACCATACTCTCCTGATTTACACCGCTTTCGATCTCTTTCAAATGCTATGTGCGGAGTTTCGTTCAATACTTGACGCAGAATTGAGAGCTTGGTTGGACCAATCTTTCGAGTCCAAATCGGGTGATTTCTACCAACGAGGTATTGGAAATCTTGTTGAACGCTGGGAAGAAGTTGTAAACAACAAGGGTGAATACATTATTGATTAATTAGTTGTTGTTTTTTATTAAACCTCTTAAAAAATTTCAATTTAAAAAAAAATGGTGGGAACTTAGTTGCCAACGCAATATATATTGTACATGCTACAAGAAATGGAATGCTGAAGAAGAAACTTTAAGTTTTAATGCATCTATCTTTTTGGTAAAGTATGCTCCAGTAAGTCTAGATTCTCTTTGAAAGAGCATCTTATTAATTCTTTACGGTAGTATGATGCAGAATGATTGAATCCATTACAACTTGTTCACAAGTTGCATGAACGCACAAGAACAAATACAATCACGGAAAAAAATTTAAAATAGTAATAAAATCAAATAATATAAAGCGAAAGTAAAATTGAAGGAGGAAAAACATTGGAAGCATGATCTTCAGAAAATATCTCTGAAATAATATTCATTTCACAGAGCTGTACGAACCTCAGTATTCCCAGATATAGCAGGTTTGCAGAAGTAACACACATACGTCCGTGTTCACAGATGCTGTAGTTGCTCACACAAACTGCTCTCTCTCTCTCTCTCTCTCTCTCTCTCTCTCTCTCTCTCTTTTACACTCTGTACATATATGTATATATATATGCATGCATATGTGTGTGTGTGTGTGTGTGCATCTATTCGCTAAGGTAAAGCGATAAGCGGAAAAGTCCGAAAAGACCGAAAAAAATAGATATACAAAAAGTGAATTATCGCTTTAGTTCGTTATTGATATGCGTAATACAAGTGCAAGTCAGGACATGTTTTTGTAGGGAAATTGGTTTACGTGGCCACAGGAATTAGAATTCTCGTCTTATCTTAGCAAAAGGGATTTATAAAAAGAAAAATGGCAGAGTAAGTAATATACCATCTGTTTTTGACGACCGGAAGAAACACCCCGGAGAATATTAGAGACTTAACTGATAAATGCAATCACTTTCCATTTCAGTATATTACTCTGAGCAGTGTTAATAATATGAACCTAACTATATATATTGTGTTAAGTATGAAAATATGTAACGAATAAGTGACAGCTGTAAGATGAATATCCAAGTGCTAAAGATATAACATGCTGTAAATAAATGTGCTTAACCACGTGATTAGGGTTCTAGTCACACGGTCATAAGTTTGGAAGCTCGGTTCAAGATCTAGGTGGTGCGTTGTCTGTATGAGGAAATCACTTTACTTAATGGTGCTCCAGTTTGCTCAGCTGAAATTCAGCCAGCTCAGTGCATGTGTACCGTTCTCTCCCTCTAACAATCATATTGTGAATGTTTTGAAGAACCAAAGTGATAGATCCGATGTGTGTGTATATATGTTTCTTTGCGACTGCAAAGAATACTATTCCATCGCCATATCAAGAATACAACATACCTCCATCATTAGCTGCCCCACGGATATCATATATGAGCATACACGGATGTGCAAGTATATGCATGAGATGACATCTCTCTCTCTCTTTCTCACATACACACACACACACACACATATATATATATATATATATATATATAAAGTTGAAATTTACAGTAAAGCAAAAGACGAAGACAAATGTATAAACAACAAGCAAGTGTATTAGTTTGACGCTACAAACACATATTTATATGTATATACAGTTTTGTTTTATATATTTGTATATGCATATATATGTATATTTTTACATACATTTACCTTTTACCTTTTTAATGTATGAGTGTATGAGCTACTCCGTGTCTGACACTGGGATAGTATTTAATCGCTCTATGGAGCGTTTGCGTGTCAGTTTGGTGTCTGACACAGAATAGCTTACCTTATGGGAGGTAGGTAGAACCTCTTTAACCTCTTTAACTAGGAGAAGGAAATTTCCACAATAAAACCCAGAGCTTTCGAATTTCCTGGTTTTATCAATTCCCATGTCACACCAGCGAATGTCTTCTTGAGGCAAGAGATTGAGGTAGTGCGTGCAAGCTACACCTACTGAAAATTATTCATCTGCACAGGTACTTCTTGTATATTGAATCTTAATAAAATCATAGAATTGGTTGGCAGAAACCTAAAAATATACTTTCAACTTATTCTGAAACGTATCAAAGAGATTCAGTAAATGGTAAAAGGTTTTGTGTACACCTTTCAACGTCATGTATATCAGAACTTCTGCAAATCTAACGGAGGCCTCAAGCGACATTTTAAGACCCACAAAGATCAGAACTTAACTGCAGTTCCTCGTGGTCCAAATCGGACATGCAATCTATGTGGGTGTCATTTCAATACATTGTCTAATCTAAAAAGCCACATTATATCCCATGATGCATCTAACTTGTAGGTACAGAAGTTGGTCAGCCACTACATAAGGAGTAGACAACCACCATATATATATGAGGGGTAGGTGTGTGTGTGTGTATACGTATATGTATAGGTATATATATCTGTATAGATATGTGAATATATTAACACAAATATATTATTATTTTTCTTTCAAAAATTACCGCTAACAGTGACTGGAAAGTGTCATCGGTTTACCCTTCATCGGACAATCCGATGAAAGAAGAACGAAACTTGAAAGTGACTATCAATAGTGTAAAAGGATAGCAAATATATACTCTACAAAATGAATTGAGTAATCCTTCAATTTAATATAAAAATGTTATCATGACACAACTTAAAAAAACATATTTGAACAGTACAGGGTTCGATTCTCAGTACAAGCATACAAGCCACTTTTCTCCATCTTCTAAGGATATACATATACTCTTAGAAAACACCCACACTCACAAACGCGCACACCCACCCACACACACAATATACACACAGGTAGATCTATGTATGTATATGTACGCCTTTGCTTACAACGAGATAGCGAAACCACACATGGATATAACTTGTCAGTATTAAATTTCCTCTCTACTCACAAGTACCTTTAGATTATATCCTCCACAAATGAAGGAATACGCAGCAACAATTGTATAAATTACAAAAAAAAAAAAACACTTGTCAAAATCTGATATATGTGTAGTTTAGTAGCTGATGCTGCAGAAAAGTTGCAGATACAAAGTAGATATAATTAATACAACAGGCACCACGCCTTCTGATACTAAACAAATCTCGTATGATATAAACTGCATGTTTCAACTACACCGTAGCAAAGTGAAAGTGTTATCGAAACACCATGTGTCACAATACAACATGCAATATACTCAATTATAAATTGGATCCTTATATATATATATATACATATATGAAGAAGAAAAAAATTAAATAACAAGAGTGTTAAGGTATTGAGCAAAAAAGAAGAAACAGACCTGCAAGCTTTCAGCAGAATTTTGAGGTCAGCAAAGAAAATTAGAAATAAGAATCATACTCCCCAACCACATGACTCCGGGTTCACTCCTACTGCGTATCACCTTGGGTGATTGTGTTCTATAGCCACGAACAGACCAAACCTTTATGAGTAGATTTGTTAGACGAAAACTGACACCAGGCAAATATATATATATATATATCCCTAATCTTACTCTCCTTTCTCCATTCTTCCCCTCTTTTTCACCCCCGATGGCCACCATTGCACTTTTCCTCTCTCTCTCTCTATCTCATTCTCTGCATTCGTTTTCTCTGCCTCTATCATTTCTCCTCTCTTTCTACTTCTGATCCTTCTCTCCCCGCCTCTCTCTCTCTCTGTTCCCTCCTCTTTCTCTCTCTCAACACTTCCTCTTCCATACTATGTGACCAGTGTTCGGTAAAAGCGGTGTCGTTCTTTTTCGCCCTACCTTTGACGACACTTGTCACGCTGCCTTCGGCTCCTGCTACGCCCGTTCTCTCCTTTAGGACTTACTTTATTTCCTCTTTGTGCAACCCCACTTGGTTTGTTCAACAGCTGCAAAGCTCTTTCTCTGTATTTGTGGTATATGTTTAATGATAATAATTTTTTCCTTCGTGTTATTATATATGCATAATTCGTTGTATGTGGTATTTATATGACTTGTTTGTTTCTGTCTCAGCACACATTCACTAGTTTTTTAGTAGCTTAATAAAGGCACTGTCGCCTGCAAAAATGAGAAGGTTCAAATGTAATTGGCATGAAACTGTTATGATATTTTGTGTCTTTGACTCAAGAGGAAAACTCAGCTGCGAATATGCCGTGTATCGTGTCGTTGTCCAATTTTCCGGTTTCTATGGCGTATGTGTTCCCTCCAGGTGGACGGGACGCCAGTCCATCGCAGCGTTACTCACGAAACAGGAATAAAGAGTGAGAGAAAGTTAGGGCGAAAGAGTACAACAGGGGTTCTATATATATATATATATATATATATATATATACAGATAAATTAGGATACCAAAATACCAGTTCCTTGAAATAGGAGTCAACACTCTAAAGCCACAAATTTCTAACTATTTAGAAACACCCAGGGTGAATGCAACGAATGTAATAAAAGTCCTATCCAGTTTCCCACTCAGTATGACTGCAACTTTTGGCCAAAAGAAATGCTAGATGAGGAGTAGATTTTTTTTCTTCCAAATATCTCATTACTAGTGTCGCAAATATCGTTGCTACTTTGGTACCCACTGCACTTGTATGTATATGCAAGTAATATTGCTTGCCAAAAAATTAATTTTCTAGTACCAGCATTAGTGCTTCAAATAGGCACTCTTTGGAGAATCTCTTGAATTCTTTGTGGGTGTTTGTTTACCCAGAATTCAACTACTTCTCGTCCTAAGGTATGGGGGATATTAGTGTAGAGGCTAACTATGTCAAAGATAACTACGATAATTTCTTTGATTACTCTTTTTGGAATGCGGTTTAGGAATCCCATATTATCTCTAATAAAACTAGGTACCAATTTATATTGAGGTTTCAGAATCATGTCAAACAAGTTGCTTAATCTTTGAGTGCTTGATTCTGGTCCCGCCACAATTGATCTTAATTTAAGATCAGATGGCCTTGGAATCTTTATGTATGGTGACTGAATGTCCTTCAAATTCTTCTTGATTTCTTTAGACTTGTAGATTTTCAGAAGTCTATAGAAGTTACTGGTTTTTACTTCAGATTTAGTAAGGTAATCTAACTCTTTTTTTTTTTTGTATGCTCCTTTTTATATGTGTTTGTAAGTTTACTAATCGTACGCATTGTATACCTATCTTTCTGAAATATTAATTACTTTTATATCAGTCTTTTCTTTATTTCCTTTAATATTCCTTCTATTTCCTTAGTCTTCTCTTCCGTTTCTGTTTTGGGTTCGTATGTCCTAAAAAGGTTTTTTCTTTTTTTGTGAGACATTTTTATTATTGATGATATTGTTATCATTATCATAAAAACACCAGCATCGGTTGTCAAGCGCTGGTGGGGGTGTCAAATGCAGACACAAACACACAAATATATATATATATACATATGCAAATATGTATCTATATGCGAATATATAGTTTTTGTATATCCACTTGCCTAACTTGCTTACCCTTACATTTATCTACGTACTCAAGATTAAATCTCTTGAGCACTACGAAGTCTATTCTGAACGGATAATATCTGTATGTCATATATATATATATATATATTCATATTTACATACATATATACGTATTCATATATGTGTATATAATGTATGTAAATATGTATAGGTATATATATATGTTTATATTCATATTTACCTACGTATGTATACATATATGTATATGTGCGTGTATATATATATATACATATATATATTCTGTACCAGCACGCTGAGCAAGAACATGGAGGCTCAATCAACAACATAGAAATTAAAATCTTATCTACACATAGCAGTGATGCAGCACTTAGACAAATTACTGAAGCTACACACATAATAGAAGAGAAACCTAGCCTCAATAGGAAACTAGATTGGAACACTAACACACACCACTA
>NC_068988.1:35457214-35459615 GCF_001194135.2 Octopus bimaculoides
ATATATATACATACATATATATATATATATACACACACGTTTAGTACTAATTACCCAACAGAATCGTACTCAGTACCGCATGGATGGTTAGCGAATAGCCCTGAACGACACTGTAACTGTAGCTCTTCAAACTGTTCACTAAATAATACTTGTCTGGAAAAAAGAACTTGTATACAAGTCCAAAATCATGAACTCCAACGGAGTAACAAACACACATATTGGAATGACGAGCAACTTGTCACAGAAAGACATACACAGCATTTGGCCTTATTGAGAGACAGCAATAAAATACACGTAGCTTATGGATTTTGAAAGAAAGAGGTGCAAGCAACACCCAGACAAGCTGAAGCATTATTGCTAAAGCCAGAAAATACAGAGGACTGGATACCAAACATGAACTCTGCATTACTGAAAAGCTAAAGATCATCTAATCAATAGATGACATCATTAACAATAGGGATAGAACTATCTCCTTCTGCAGGCACATGCAATATTTCACACTCCAACATCTCAAAAGGAGCCACAACGAAACCAGCCGATCTCCCAATATAGATTTTTTCTCGGAAGGTGAACATTAAGTATATACAACATATGAGCTTCACACATATAAGACACATGCCTTCATGATAAAATCCCTCAATACACAAACATACGAATATTACTCACACCCAGGATATTACATAATATAAGCAAACTTGTTCAGCACAATTCTTTTCCAAAAGGTAAACCTAAGAGAGGTAATCACATAAAGGCTGTTACCCAAGAGTCGTCACCGTTGATTTCTTGTTTTTCTTTACTAGAAAACACTCACACGACAGTTTCTCGTGATTTACCGTGCTTTTTCTTGATATAAAATGTAAATAAACAGCAATTTCTCTATATGATCGGTTTGAAAACTTAACATAATTTCGTAACATGAAACCAATGGTAGCCTCAATGCACAAATCAAAAATCCTTACTTATCAATGTGGTGTTGAGCACTCATTCTCATTGTTCGACTGTCCATTGCATCATGTTAACCGTTAATCCCAACACACTCTTTCTCTCTCCGTTTTTGGTTTGTCTCTCCAATTTTTTTTAATCTCAACCCTTTATGTTGAAGAGCGTAGACTCGAAACGTCAAAGACTTTTCAATTTTTCCCGAGCATCAAACTAATACAGTAGCTTGTTGTTCACTCACCTGCCTCTGTCTTTTGTTTTCTGTTCATTTGAACTATATATATATATATATATATATATATATATATATATATATATATATGTGTATGTATATATGTGCATGTGTGTTCCTGTTTCTGTGTTGTGTATGTTGATGTATAGATACATTTATTTGTAGAAGCACATATACAAACACAATATAGTTACTATGCAGAGTCATAAGAGTGTACTTGCAGAATTATACATGTATATATACTTACACCATTTGATTCACTCTAAAAGTGTGCTACGTGGTTAATTGACAAGGTTCCTTGTACATAAGATATCTGATCACTTAGATTAGGGTTAACTGTCATCAGTTTAGTGTTATATTCCGTTACGATTTCTTGTTGAAAGAATGCAGGATGATAAATTGTAAAATAGATCAAGGCAGACACAACGGCATTTAGAAAGCGGTGCAATGTGGTTGTATGCTTTAAATTATTGAGGTACCTCAACAGAGTCTCTGAAATTAAATATTTAAACAGTCTTAATCTTATGTTTTGGTGAATATATATTTAGTGTCGCTATGAAAATATCAGAACTTAGGTATCTTCGTATATTTTTGGCTAACAAGTTTTCATTTGTATGAGATTTTCCATATGTAAAACAGTTATAACAATATACCTATGTCAGAATAGCATCTTACATATATACATTAGCGTAGTACTTGAAATATGTTCTTACATATATATGGACACACTTATGTATGAATCATATAACAGCTGTAGGCGATATAAAATCTATAATATATTGATTTATGAATACAGATGTGAGTGAATGAAAATGTCAGTAAATGTGTAGCTGACGTGTTGGTGTGAAATAATTCGATCGACATAGAGACACTGATAAGGATATATGTATGTAAATAGTAACTACAGTAGGTCTATCAATCAAAAGCTAAAGTATTGAGACTGACATCTTCACACATTAATAAACATATACGGCTAAAGTAGGACTGATAAATCCGCTTGGCTTCCATTTGGAGTCGATGCAAATATAAACTCTAAAATGAACGTGACACCAAAGCATGGTTTATAAAAAGACAAAGAAAAATACAATTCTTCACAAGCGTGTATTCTATGATCAATATTTTGCCGGTGACCGAAGGCGGGATTTGAACATAGTGACTGCAAGGTACACCTTTTAATGCTGTACAGGTGCACCAACAATCTACGAATTGCTGCTTTATTTATTAGCAACC
>NC_068988.1:35460010-35466202 GCF_001194135.2 Octopus bimaculoides
ATATATATATATATATATATATACACAGGCGATATAAGTGCAGGCGTGGTGGTTGTAATATGAGATTGCTTCCCACCTATGCGGTTCCGGTTTCATTCCCACTGCGTGACTCGTTGGGTGGAGGTTCTCCTATATATCTCTGGGGTCCAAGTAAAGCCCTGCAAGTGGGTCTAGTAGACGGAAACTGGAAAAAGCCTGTCATATAAATATATATGGGGGTGCATGGCATGGTGGTTATGTATATTGCATTCATAGTTTCAAAACCAGGAGCAGGTGGTGTTTTTTGTTGTCATTCTTGTAAAGTGATGCTTCTGTGCTTTTCCGTTACCACTGCTTGGCAAACAGTGTTGCTTTGGTTACATTCTCGTGATAAAGCAGTTCGTCAAAAATTGCCAATAGAATACGTACTGGTCTTTAAAATAATACTGGTTTCGGTTCATTTCATTAAAACCCTTCAAAGGTGTTCCCTAGCCTAGCCGCATCCCAGTCACTGATATAATTAATGTATATGTGTGTATGTGTGTATGAATGTATGTGCATGTGTACGTGTGTGTATGTGCGTAGGAGTATATACATACACACACATACATATATATCGTTTGTATTGACATAAGTACGAGAACGTAAAAACTCTTTAAGCTTATTATATTTCTAAATAGGCTATAAAGTATCGAAACAAATGCAGTATGTCAGTCCTATTCTTTTCATGCTGTTATATTTACAATTGATTTGATTAAGACTAAGTAGAAATAGTTCAACCGAAAGTTCTCCATGATCAGGAACAACAGCATAATTCGAAGAGACTTTTGAAGAACGTAGTCATATCAATGACATTTATATGATTCTTTGCATTATTTTAGTTAATGTATACTAAAATCTGTCTCGATGTGCGGCCTTGTGTCCAATCTAGACACAAATATAATGCCCAATGAATGTAAAGTAGGGCGAAATATGCCCAAACTTTAACGTTGCCTGCTAACAAAATGTAAATTTCCTGTCAGCATATCAATAGCATTGTTAAATATCACATATTCTTGTCTCCTCTTTCTTTGATAGCTACTATCAGTTACTGCTATGATGTCTGTGTTTAATTTCTCCAACTAAGACAAATCGCAGTCAATTTAAAAGCTTTGCCTACGTCTTTCTGTATGCCAACTCTTTACATTTGTATCAGTGTAATGATGGTTGGGGACCTGCATGTTTGACGCTGACATACTTAATGCAGTGAATAATACTGTATTACGTTATGCATGTTGTATCCACCTTCATTTAAAACATTGATTTCTGTATATATCTGGGATTATTTTACATTGGATTTCATACAGTGTGGAAGCCGTTTTATCTTATTTACGTCACCAATTCACTTGCCGAAGCTAGACTATCACTGAATCTCATTCCCATATTCTATATTTCTGTTTTCTTGTGTCCGAAAATGTATTCAGTGTGTTGTATTTAACAAATTGTAGAGGAAGTTATTTTAACTAATATTAGCGTAAATTCCAATTCAGCTGAGTCGTCGAAACAACTTTTGTTTGAAGAATAGATATATCTCTACGTTTACAAGGTTATTATCTCTGAGAAATAAATGCCACACAGTAACCTCACGTTCACTTTAAATTCATGGATCCATACCAATGTTGCTACAGTTATTGTCGATTGGCCTTATGTATTGGTTGATCAAGCAGACCCGTTCAGTTTTCGGATTTTAGTTGAGATTTTTCTCTTGTAATCGTTAAGAAAGTGACGAAGCTCTTTTCCTTACCATCACCCTTTAAACAAGCAAACGTTTTATCGTGTGCCTAACGGATGCGTTACACTCACAAGATTTCTAAGACAGTTGTCTACGTTAAATTGTCTTTTTCATTCATTCAATTATATTCAGAGAATCATCATTCAAAGCCACCATACTTTGATAATGTTTTTGTTGCTAAGCACTTATATCCTCTGATTAAGCATACCTCTGATTCATGATCATCCCGTTTTATATTGTCACAGTTTGTCTAGACAGCAGAGTGTAATTTGTTATAGATTTAAATACTATAGTTCTCATATCAATAGATACTTTTGAATGCATATGTTTGCTATGTCGTTACTCAGATTGTTACAAGATAACAACAGCTAATAAGCCAAATCTAGTTATCGAAACCCAACAGAGAAATTCACACTTTATGACATTAATACTACCTTCTACCGCAAACGCAAACTATGATGATAGCCGTTGTCTACAGAACACTACATTTTTATTATCAGAGGTTTTGAATTTAATAAGCTAAAGAGATCTTCAAAGCCGAAACTACTATAAAGGAAAGGAATGGACTTTAGCAATTGCTGGATTAATCATATCATAAATTTTCTGTAAGCACCACTAGCACCTCAAATGTGAACACTTTAATGAATAAGAAAACAATTAAATACTAACGGTATTTTGTTTCAGTTCAAAGAAATTCAACTGACTTCAATGGTCCATCTATTCTACATTTACTGTCAACTTACTAGCCGTTAACCATCATAGCACATTGATTAGCCGTAAATATATAGTATTCTTTTGATAATGTCCTTTTGAAATTTAAAATGTATTTGCTAAGAAGTCGAAAAGTTTTATTCAGAAGAATTTCTGGTACACTTTGTTTTCCATCTAAGTTGTTTGACGAGTCATTTCTATATTCTGAAGACCACCAAAATGACGAAAACATGAATTTTGATTTCGCAAAGTGGTTTGAAACAACTGGATTCACAACTAACAATATACCTCATAGGCAGGCGATATTTATCTTTTTATCATTTTATTTGTTTCAGTAATTTTACCGTGGCCATGCTGGGGCACACAACCCTCAAGGGTTTTAGTGGAACAAATCGACCCCACGGCTTAATTTTTTTAAGCCTGGGATTTATTCTATCGGTTTCCCTTTGCAAAACTGTTAATTTAGTGGGACGTAAACACACCAACACCGGTTGTCATGCGCCGGTGGGGGATAAACACAGACGCAAACATTCACACAGACTCACGCACACACACACACGCACACACACACACATACATACACATATTTATACACACTTATGTATGTAGGCATACATATGTTTATGTATGCATCCATGAATGCATGCATGTATGTATAGATGTATGTATGGATGTATGTATGTGTGTATGTATGTTCATATGTACACGATATGAATATGCATACATACACATATGCGCACATGCAGTTTTATCTAATAGCTACAGTCCTTCCATTAGTTACTACATACAGTAGCACTAACGATGACGAAACTAAGTTTTGTAGACGTATTGGGGGAAGTGAATTTCTTCTACACAAGTGGAGGAAATCACAAACCTGTTAAAATAACAGAGAAACTCAAGACAGCAGTCAGCCATCGAATCGTGCATATATGTGTGTGATTTACACTCACGTACACGCATACGATGTGTGTGTGCGTGTGTGTGTGTGTGTGTGTGTGTGTTTGTATACATATGCATTCATATATACACATACATGTAGACGCATATTTACACGTGTATGTACATATTAACGGGACAAAGATAAATATTTGAGACAAATAGCCTTTATTGTCTCTGCCTTTCTTGTATTATACAGTTTGATGTCAGTTTAACAGCATCAAATATTTCGAGTATGAAACACTTGCAGCACAAATATTTGTTATCATAAAATTGTATATGCTAATGCATTTTCCGTGTTTTGTATTACTCAGGTTCAAGTCGAGATTGGGCATCTTGAAAGCACTGGAAAACAGTTAGATTTTTGTTGCGATAGTCAGGTTTTCAAAACACGTATTCAATAATATACTGATACTCTTTATGTAACATTCCTGTACGACGAAGCATGGAAGTTTTAGAATTGGTAGAATGAGTTGGAATAATCTGGTTGTTCGCCTGCTTGTACCGTGGCAATATTTTTCATGTCAAATGGATAGATCCGTGGACTTAACATATTTTGTATGGTTCAATCTGCGCTGACACCCGTTGCAAATGAATCTAGAAGAAGCAGGTTTGTTATACTCTGGGTCAGTGATTCTCAACCGTGGTACATTAAGCCCTTGAGAGCCAGTTTGAGATTGTGGGAGGTCAATGCAACAAAATTGCAAAGTGGGTATTCACAACAATATTTTAAGGGCTTCCCTGAAAAAAAAGTTGCTTTAGAAGTATGTATTGGTATGTATTGCCAGAAACACACCTTTCTTGTAAAATTTTTCATATTTAAACCTTCGCAAGTTTCTATAAAATTAGGTTTTAAACATCGAATGGCAATGGGGGTCCACCAGAATAAAATAGGGATCAAAGGGTTCTATAGATAAAAAAAATGGTTGAGAATGCCTGCTCCAGTTGAAGCATCTTACAAGTGCTAAGGAATCTTAGCACTTAAATAACAAACACTCCGCTTAAACGCCCTGAGTACATCGGTTTTGATTTGCTTATATTTTTCTCCTTATCCATATATCTATTTACGCGCGTGGCTTAATGGTTAGGATATTCGGCTCACAATCATAAGGTCGTGAGTTCAATTCTCGGCGATGCATTATATCCTTGAACAAGACAATTCATTTCACGTTGCTTCAATTCACTCAGTTGTCAAAATTCGGTAGTACTTGCATTTCAAAGGGATAGACATGTCACATTCTGTGTCATGGTGAATCTCCCTGAGAACTACGTGAAGGGCACAAATGTCTGCCGAGTTCTCAGCCACTTGCATATTAATTTGATGAGCAGGCAGTTCCGTTAATCGGATCAAGTGGAACCCTCGTCGTTGTAACCGACGGAGTGTCAGTTACATATTTATACACACGCAGCTTATATGTGAGAAATCGAGACAGAAAGAGAGCATAGAAGAGACGCACAAAGGATAAGAAGTAAGGATGGAAAATGTTAGAAATTTGATTAAGTGCATACACACACACACACACACACACACACACACACACACATACACACACACATATATATATATATATATATATATATATATATACATATACAGACATACACAGGCATCGCCTGTTTACGTATTTACAAATGTCGGCATATGTATATTTAAAAGAAGAAGCATATTACTCATCCATTTATCTATAGTTTTGTGCATGCTTACATGATTGAATGCCATATTTTGCATGCAGATGTGCCAAGAAGCTTGGTAGCTAGCATCCATCTTGCATTCAACGCGGAAGTAATATTGAAATACACGCAGATGCTATACATGCATGCTATCACATATGCCCAAACGCCCACATGCATCCACACGCAACACATATATATACACACACACTCTTTTTTTCTCTCTCTATCTCTCCCTCTCTCTTGCAAACGCGCATACACAGAAAACACTCACATACGCTTACATATGTATGTATTCACGGCTTTGTATGTACATTTAGAGGTATGAATTTCTCGAGCATGTCTCAATGACGCTGTAGGTAAATATATGCACTTGGGTATTTGACGGATAACATATTTCGCATGCATAGGTAGTATAAGTAAGAACTTGATATCGCTTATCAAAATTGTTAATATAAGCTGTCTGCGGTAGTTTCCATTAAACTGTAGGAAGGCTGGTATAGGAATCAAAATTAAAAACACTAATAACACTGTTTGAATGTATTATATTTAAAATTCCCCAGACTAGTAGACTTCAGATAAAACATGGAATAAACGGAGGAAAAATTCAAAAATATAATGAAACCCACAGATAACATATTAGATATATGACTCATTTGAAATGTAAAGCTGATTACCTCGTTTGAGTTGGATTTTGTTATTTTTCTTATTGTTAGTTTGGTTGAAAATATTTAATAAATATTTTGGTGTCGGACTATGTATATACATTGTCTGGAACGAGTAAATATTCAAATTCAAATTATACGTGTTTTTATATATATACACATGAATGTATCCATATACATACGCATATAGATGCATATGTAAGAAAATACATATACACATACATGTAAGTATGCTTGCATGTATACATATATTGGTGTTCAAGGTGAATGATATGAATGTGTGTGTGTGTGTGTGTATGTGTGTGTGTGTGTGTGTGCGCGCAGATGGATACATACACACACGCAGACGTAACCTCACGTAAATATTTTCATACATACACATCCTAAAATACATGCATACATACATACATACATACATACATATATATATATATATGCATTTATTTATGTATATATATA
>NC_068988.1:35467388-35467760 GCF_001194135.2 Octopus bimaculoides
ATATATATATATATTTATATATATATATATATATATGTCCCTTCTTAGGTCACTAGATGTGCTTTTGAACGTTTAATTTTTAATTGTTGATATGATTGTCATATGTGCTTGTATATTGTCGTCATTATCCTTTTGGTTGGAAAATAAACAGGTTAATTAACATAGTACAGTGTCTGCAAGTTGATGAGTACCACTTATTCTCCTGCATTTTCTTATTGATATGTATATGTGTACATATGTATGTATATATGTATATACATATATATGTATATATGTATGCATATATATACGAATGCATGCATGTATATATATATATACGCACACACACACACACACACACACACACACACACACACACACACACACACACAC
>NC_068988.1:35467770-35468865 GCF_001194135.2 Octopus bimaculoides
ACACACACATATCTATATACTTATATATATGTATACATGCATACACGAACCCACTGATGTTAGTGAATGCAGATAAAAATCGCATTACTATCTGATTCAATTTCGTATGTACATGTTTATCCGTTCATGGCAATCTGTTTATATATGTTACCGCGGCACTGCGTTATATATCTCTATCGACACCACTTCGCGTGCGTCTGCACCTATGCGAAGGTGCGTATGTGTCCATGTACGTATCTATGTAAGGAAATCGTGCACTTCAGTGAGACATGTTCAAATTTCGCATCCAAAGAAATACAAATATAAATTAGAAATCAGAACAACCTTTAACTTGACCCCCTAACAAGTTCCCTATTTCAATTTTCTAATCTATGATCATTATAATTAAGCTGTTGTTGATTGCTATTGATTACTATTGTTCACAGCTGTTGTCCTTGTTATTGTTTGTTTCCGCTTTCCATGGTGTTTAATAATAATCCCTTGAAACAGGATTAATAATGCTTAATTATATTGTTTAGTGGAGTTTTATCTTCAGTAGTATACACACACTCGCGCGCACACAGATACGGATATACACACGCGCGCATACGCATGCATATACTGACTTATACACGTGCACGTATGCGCATTTATACGCATTTATACACACATAAACACATTTAAAATGTTTTTACTTTTGTGGTTTTTCTTCCCTGTGTCATTCATATGTACACATTAGATTTTCACTTTCTCTCTCTCTCTCTCTCTCGCTCTCTCTCTCTCTCTCTCTCTCTCTATCTATCTATCTATCTATCTATCTCTGCCTGTGCATGTATATATACATACATATGTATATGTATATATATATGTGTGTGTGTGTGTGCACGCAAATACATGTAAATGCATATACTCGTGCATAGACATTATTTGTGCGTATGTATATATACATGTATCTATATATATGTAGATATGCACACAGACATGCATGTATATATGCATATATATGTATATGTATATGGATAGATATTTATATAGACATGCATATATATAAATGCTTATATATATGCATATATATATGTGTATATAGACAAGCATATATAAAAATATACTATATAT
>NC_068988.1:35469251-35472418 GCF_001194135.2 Octopus bimaculoides
TATATATATACGTATACATATACATATGTGTATATATACATGCATGCATTCCTACATCCCTATTCATTAGCTCATCTGTAAACACTTAATTACTGTTTTCTAATATTGACACGAGATGATTGTTTAAACGCAATATCCATTTTTTTTTCCGGTTTTCCATTACCCTTAAACTCTTTCTATTCGTTCTGATGTGTTTTTCCTTATTATTTTAATTATTATTACAGATCTCCTTTTCCTGCTCCTTCTCCTCCCTGTTCCCTTTCTCATCTTTATCACCAGTGTTGTACTTGTTTTGCGTTGTTATTGTTGTTATACTGGCTGCGTTATTGTGATTAATACAAAGGAAGTTCCTCTTGCTTGTTTGGTCCTTTTTGCTTTTAATTTATATGCGTTTCTTGTATTTTGTAATAAAACCACCATGGATGTAATCGAGATATTGCTATTTTCACTTTCACTTCTACTTCTCGTGTGTGTATGTTATCCTGCGTGTTTCTACGTAAAGCAATATGTCCGTTTGAGGCAGCAATGCTATGTGTATATTCTTCAATATTTGAAAGCTTGTGTGTGTATCGGCATGTCAGTATTTGTAAGTATTGCTAAAATATGCAAAGGTGCACGCATGTATCTTTGTGTATGCATGCATTTTTATTGTGATCTAATCACTAGTGTCTTTCATAGACACCCTTTCATATTATTACCTTGATATCGCTATTTAACCTTATCACTGTCATGTGATGTGACCTCATCCTTGCCGCCATTACATCCATTTCTTCTCTATAATCCTCCAACGTTTCCCTTTTTGTTATTGTAATTTACTCCTTCTTTACTCACAACGTTTGCAATTGATATCTTATTTGACACAGTACACGCCTAGCTGGAATGTACTTTTCTTTGCTTCAGAAATTTTCTTTGTTCATGCAATTCTATGAGTCTCATTGTACGTAGACATGCATTTTTCGTGTTCAGTATAGACTGGAAATGATGGAGTGGAAATTAGATAGGCGTTGTCAGTGGTTTCATCATCAATCATTCTCGCTCAACTCAGGTAAGGTCTGAAATCGAGGTCGTGAACTAAGAAGAACCCAGTTTTATATTGCTATTGATGCTTATCCATCCTTTTGCCATGTGATACCAACACGCAGTTAATTAGATTGCCGTACTGTGAATTGAGTAATTTCTCAGCTTTCACAATACAGCACCAGTGACAGAATATAAAGCAAAGATTAATCTTCTGTTTTACTGCCATTCTGTCAAGTCATACTTTCATGGCTTTCTTTTCTTCAATATATTGACATAACTTCTGCAAAAGTAACATAGCTTGGCAGTAGCAAAACATTTCTCCGAGCTCTTGAATTATTTTCGTTCTTCTATCATATTTGAAAAAGAGTACGCTTCTCGAAATATCATGGGATAATTATTTAACTTACGCAAATTAATATAATCCTTTTCTCCTTGGTTTCATTTATTGACATCACCATACATATTTTCTCTCACTTCTCACCTACATTACTCAAAGGCTATTCCAAACACATATGTATCAAATCTAAATATTCTTACACTATTAAAGCTTATCCCATCATTAAAATGGACCGTAATTGAATTTTTAGTTAGAAATTAGCACATCATAACCAATTAAATGCCTATAACAGTTCTCTGCTTATTTGCTTGACGTGATAGATATTGGAATCCAATGCAATCATCCAACCAACCATACATATTAATCTTAGAGAAGAACACATTTATAAAATAGTTATATATTTAATAGATAAGGAATTATGTACATTATTTACATTAGTTACATTCGACGGATATTTATCCTCATCTTGCTCGTTGTTAGCACAGCGTTTCGGCTGATATACCCTCCAGTGTATTGGGGAAATTTCTATCCTGGGTTCTCATTCCTAAGGTATTTTTCAATGTTATTGTTATTATTATGTATTTTTCTTCTTTCTTGAAATTTTCTTCCATTTCTTGCCGAGTGTCTTCGTACACATAGAGCAGAGAAGCTCATTGTAGGCATTCCCAATTTACACACTCAAATTCACAGGTAATATATGTATGAAAAAAATATATATAAATAAATAAATTCATGAATGGATGTTGTTTTCACAGCGATAATGCTCTTGTCAGTACATGAGTCGTTCCAGTTAACACCATTTTTTGCACTTCCTGTAGGGATGGTAAGCCTGGTAACATTTTCAAATAGGTTTCAGTACCTGTGTTTTTATCATTCCTAGAGATCCTACAATCACTGGTACGGTAGTCGCCTTGCGGTGCCCTGCTACTGCTGCTGCTACTACTACTGCTACAACTAACTGCTATTACTGCTACTACTGCTACTACTGCTATTACTGCTGCTGCTGTTGCTACTGTTGCTGCTGTTGCTGCTGTTGCTGCTGTTGCTGCTACTGCTGCTGTCACAACTACTGCTTTTACTACCACTGCTGTTGTTGCTGTTGCTACTGATGCTACCACCGCTGTTGCTGCTACTACTACTACTACTACTACTACTACTACTACTACTACTACTACTACTACTACTACTACTACTACTACTACAGCTGCTGCTGCTACTGCTGCCATTGCTACTACTGCTGCTGCTGCTGATGATGATAAATGTGACACCTGTATCAAGATTAGTGGTTTAAAAATAACATAAAAAATAAAATAAATAAAAATATTTCAAAAATGGAAATTTAATAATAATTTAATTTTACTTAAAAAGAAAAGAAAATTTCAAACAGTACACCGAATCGCTTGTCCAATGGCTATACTGGAAGCGCGCCTATTAGGAAGCTGTCAGCCTGACGGCGAAAATTTTCGTATAGCAGAATATCTTCCCCGAATACGAACCTGGAAGGTCACTAAAATGGGATTTGTCCCAAATTAAGCCCCAAAGTTCACCACCATAACGACCACAAAATCAAAGATGTAAAAGGTCTAAATGGAACCGGGAAGAATATGAAGAAGGAATATACGATTATTATTATTGTCATTATTATTATTATTATTATTATTATTATTATTATTTTATGTTTGACTTTTGTTTTGCATTTGTACAAGTTGGATCCAAGTCTCACCCAGAGACCTGATATTATTATTATTATTATTATTATTATTATTATTATTATTATGATTATCATTCTTCTTCTTCTTCTTCTTCTCTT
>NC_068988.1:35475677-35476052 GCF_001194135.2 Octopus bimaculoides
TGATCTGTTGTGTAACACAGTTGCCAATTTTTATTTGTGTTTTATGTTGGTGTGCATTTGAGAGTTTATGGAGTGGTTCCCTATCATTCATATTTGTATGCCTTACAACTGCAAGCTCATTCAGAACTTCCTGCTTCATTTCAGTGATATATTTTCTGTGTTTTTCAGCAAATATGTGGTCTTCAAATTCTGTTTCGGCATCATTTTCTTGGCTGTTTTCCCTAGGGTCATTATATTCTCCTTTTTCTTCGGGCTCTTGAGTGGTTTCGGCAGATGGTCGCCTTTCAGTCAATGCTTGTGGTCCAACGTTCCTCTCCTCTGCTTCATTATTTCTTTCCTGACTTATATTTAGGTCATTCTCTACCGCTTTTTTAA
>NC_068988.1:35476554-35479334 GCF_001194135.2 Octopus bimaculoides
TTATTATTATTATTATTATCATTATTATTATTATTATTATTATCATTATTATTATTATTATTATTATTATTATTATTATTATTATTATTATTATCATTATTATTATTATTATTATTATTATCATTATTGTTCAGGTCAATGTTTGGAACCGAACTCGGAATTTTGTGGTTAGTAGCCTGCGCTCTTAATCACTACGCACTATGCCCGTGGACGTAGTGGTTAAGAGTAAGGGCTGCTAACTCCAAGATTCCGAGTTCGATTCTAAGCAGTGACCTGAATAATAATAATGATAATAATAATAATAATAATAACAACAACAACAACAACATCGAAAAATACCTTAGGAATGAGAACCCACGTTCGAAATATCTCCAAGACACCTGAAAAAGGCTGGAGAGTATATCAGCCGAAAGGTTGTGTTAACAACAAACAAGATGAAGACAAATATCCGTCGAATGTAAATAATGTAAATAATGTACGTTGCTGAAATATTCCAAAGTACACGATTCACGATGGGGAAAAGCTTGCTTGGTAATGATGTGGATTCATTTGATCAGAAGTATGTTTCAGTACAGTCGAGAAGCTAAATATCAACAACAACAGGAACAGTAAAGACAATTAATAAGCCTTTCAACTAAAGAAACAAGGATTGAAAAGTTTGAGAGAGGGGGTGTTAGTCAATGAAATCGTTTAACTGACAGCAAAAATGTCCCCCTTCCCTTTTTAATTTGGTGATTGCATTGAATTATTTCGAATAACTGACAGAGAAAATCTAGTTTTACTTATCACAAAGATTTGTAAGGAGAGCGTATAAAGTAAATCATTTGTAATACATCGGTGAAAGCAAAGTGTATAACCCAAATAAAAGTGATTTTGCATTTCTCTTGCTCAGGTGGTTATAGAACATATCTACCTCATTGGATCAACATGACTGTTTGAGTTGGACGTGTCCTACGCTCATGAAAGTGTAAGTAATGTGGAAGAGAGTTAAACTGTTACTGAAATATGCAGTCGTGTATATGTGTGTATATATATATACCTACTTATGCACATACACATACACACACACGCATAGAAAGATACATACATACATGCATACACACATATACACACGTATGTATGTAGTACGCATCGCATAATCAAGACCGTCGAGCATGTTGGAAAATATCTTCCTAGAAATAACAAAACTAAACAGCTACAACGCAAAACCTTTCAACTCAGAACAAGGATCCTCTCGAATATCGGATGTGAGCTTTGTGGACAATTGTTCCACGCAAACATTGGTTTTGCTAGTAATAAGGCACAAACATAAAATATGAAGGACAATGGGAAGAGAAATAACAAGAGATGAGGTGCTGACAAGGACGGTATATATATAAGATCCTCATCGGTCACGAATGACTATGAGATTGCTTGTAGAAGGTGTCCTCCGAGGAGCAAGTCCGGCAAAGTTGCAGCCGTCCATGCATACCAGTCCCCTCTCTCCTAGCCACCGATGTTGTCCAAGGGAAAAGCAAAAGACCGATACAGTTTAGATCCAGTGGCGTCGGAAATCGATTCCTTAGCTGAGTCATCTGGAGCAACGTGAAATTATGTCTTGCTCAAGAAAATTGCTCTCAGCCCGGTACGAGAACTGAACTCACAACCGAACGATTGTAAACTCGAAGCACACACACATGCATAGACACACTCATACTTTTGTATATATATATATATATGACATATGTGTGTATATATGTTTGTATGCGTATGTGTATGTATGTATGTATGTATGTATGTATGTATGCAGTTGTGCATGTATGTATGTGTAGGTCCTGTTTTAATAGCATTTCTATGCTTTCTCTATACCAACATTCATACTGACAGTGAGGGCATAGGTCAATCCAAGCTAAATGTTAGTAGACGTTTACTCAAATTTCTGCTCTACAGTATCGAAACAGTAAACACGTTGTTGAGAAGAAACCTTATTAAACATAGCTTCCACGTCGTTAATTCTGATCAATTCACCACATTCTCTGTCTCCTTCTCTCTCTCTTTCTCCCTATTTCTCCCTCTCCCCCTTCTCAATTTGTAAAGGTGTGTTAAAAACAACAACAATCGAATTAGACAACAAAAACATATGCAGGTCAATCAGGAAGACGCATAGTTGATGAAGTGGTACTTAAGGAGTCGAGCCGGCGATTTATTCCTTGATTCACGTTTTAAGCAAGGTCACGTATGCAAGAAATAATGAACTTAACTTTCACATCACGTTCTACTTCGCCATCTTATCGAGGTCTGATGACTTGCAAATTAAATGTAGAAAAAAAAAATAAATAGATAAATAAAATCGATACTTTCCATATGAATTCCTTGTATATTGGTCTTGTACTTCAGCAAAAGTAATCATTACGTGTTTTCTTTTTCTCGACATTATGTGGTGCTGCTTCCGTTGCTTAAATTTACCCCTAATTTCTCTTACATTACACACAAGCATTCGATGAACTGCACAAACTTACGCAAAAATATATCTATGTATATTTATGTACACGTATGCGAGAAACTACACACAGACACAGAAACACACACACGCACATACACACACACACACACACATACACACATATATATATGTAAACATGTGCGTGTGTGTGGTCATGGATAAAAATACATACATATATACGTATATCTATGTGCTCAGGCACATTAATGCAGATATATATGAGAAGGCTCCTACTTCAACGGGTGTATGTATGTATGTATGTATATATGTATGATATATATATATATATATATATATA
>NC_068988.1:35481664-35482755 GCF_001194135.2 Octopus bimaculoides
GAAGGGCAGTTGCACGATCCATGGAATGTGCTCTGCTAAAGGGAGTGTGGATAGTGGTGAGAGGATATCCACGTAGGATGAAGTGGCGAGCCATGAGTCTCGATGTCATGGTCGTCACTGCAGAGCCTGCATAGACGGAGGAATTGGGAATAGGAGATGGAGAGCTTGGTGTGTTGAGGGTGGGAAGAGGAGAAGTTGAGGCATCAATGTGAGTCTGTGTGTTTGTAGTGGCTAGAGGTGGTGAGAGTGGAGTGACGAATGCTGACCGAAATGTCGAGAAAGGTGACCGAGGTGTCGGAAATAGTGCACACACATAATTAAGGGTTCAGCAAACATTTGCTTCACCACATGCCGAAGTTCAGAAATAGCAGCTAAAAAAGCTGAGACTCCAACAGATAGCATTACTTGTAACTCACAAAGGCAAAAACAAGAAGAAAAAAACAAATGAAAACTAACCATTCGCAGTTAATCATAGATGCCTTTCTGGATTATGAGCGATAATACTCAATTTCCTTCATCGGTATGATATTCTAGTAGTAAATTCGACCATGCTAGCAAACTGTGCATGCATGAACGAGTGAACATCATGCATCGGCACAACCTGAAAGCACAACCGAATCTACATCGGCCAGCCAGTCCACTATTTCCTCCTCAAGAAATTACCATGTGCGTCACAAGCAATACCGCAGAAGATTTGCGGTTTACTATCAGGGAGTGAATAATTATTACAATTAAAAGGGTAAAGGTTTATCAATTTATTAATTGCTATACATATATATATGTATAGCAATGTAAGTAAGCAGGCATATTAAAGATTCAACTTTCCAGGAAAATATTTTTTGAAGCAACATTAGCAAGCCAGCAGCTTACAAATAATTTTGTGATTTAAGAGATATGCAAGGTATAAAAACAAAAAAAAAGATGTAGATATAGCCACAACAGTACTGTTTTGAACGAGCGTACCCTCTGTACGTGTATAAATGACAACAACATACATTACTATATGGTTGTACATGCTCTTAGCACAGTCGCTGATAATTATATATAAATTATATATATATATATATATATATATATATATATATATATAT
>NC_068988.1:35483033-35484017 GCF_001194135.2 Octopus bimaculoides
TGTGTGTGTGTGTGTGTGTATGTATGTATATATATACATATATTTATATATATACGCATCGGAATGTATTCTGTAGAAATTATATACGTTTGTACACAATCGTTTATGTGTTTTTCTTGTCATATGATTTTATCAACTTACACATAAAGAAGCTTATATGGCATATTTGTACGCATGCGTGTGTGCATACTTGCTTTCCCCCCCATTTATGGTTTGATTATTGAATCGAATGTTTTTTCAGGCAACAATTTATTATGAGTCAACTTGTAATAAACTATGTTCTCAGGTTGTTTTCTCAAGGAAGATATTTGTGAGAGAGCGCTGTGATATCATTGTATGTGGGACTCCTTTAAATGCTTACCTGTGAGGACATAAAATAAAATAAAATACCACAACAACAACATAAATATTTTTTTTTCCAAAGATTAGGAGATAATGATAGGAAAGTTTGCACGAAATTTACACCCACACATACATGGACTCACTAACACACACACACGTAAAACACGTGTTACAACGACACACAAGAGCAAAAACACACATATGTAAATACACTTATCATAGTAGCTTCTTTCTCGAAGGGAACTTAAAAAAAAGGAAGAAAGCAGGATACATTTGTAAATGAATGCACAAACGTAAGTATGTGCCTGGAAATGTATATGCTTCAGTGCGTATATATTTGTGCATTGGCAGTATGCATGAATATTTAAAAACGAGTTCATCTTTTTATTTCATATGTATGTGTTTGTAAGGGAATGCGCACGGGTGTGTAGGGTGTGTGCGTATTGTGAGTGTATGACAGAGTGTATTTGTGAGTGTATGAGAGAGTGTATTTGTGAGTGTATGAGAGAGTGTATTTGTGAGTGTATTTGTGTGCGTGTGCTATTCTGGGGATAGACCTTTGTGGCAGTAAAACTGGGAAACATTATTCCTTACAGAATTTATTCTAATGTGACATCAGAAATCGGCGAAACGTGATAATTT
>NC_068988.1:35484381-35489702 GCF_001194135.2 Octopus bimaculoides
TATATATATTTATATGTATACATATATATATATATATATATATATATATATATATATATATATATGTGTGTGTGTGTGTGTGTGTGTGTGTGTGTGTGTGTATACATATATTTATATATATATATGCATGTATATTTATTGTCTACATATATATGCATATACATGTGTGTGTTTGTGTATTATGTATGTGTGTGTATGTGTGTTTTAACACTCTTCGCTTTTCAGCTTGCATCAGAAATCGGTTTCTTAATGTGCTCGATATTCGACTTAATGTAACAAATAATCGCTTTTAATGTAACAAATAATTTCAGATAGGATAATATACATTAATCAGATACGACATAGAGTGAAGTATCGTATTCCAATAGTCTATACGCTTTCTCTTGAAGTAGACGTAGTATATTTCATATATATATATATATATATATATATACCCGATACCCACCCTTGTCTAATTCTGCATGTCTACAATTTAAAAAAATTTTAGTATAACATTTTTAGTTGAAGTTAAATATTTCAAGATTTAAGATTTCGATAATTGATATTATTTCTAAGTTATTTGGAGTTTTTTGTTGTGTGAAGGTGAATATCATTTCTAGCGCATTTCACTTCGTTTAATTATATCTTACTTCGAAATGTAGTTGTCTGCTTTGATGAAAATATATGAGAACATTAGATGCACCTTATCCTGCGCATGAATTCCAAATTGGAAAAGAAAAAATATTTAGGAAAAAGCATTTTATGTTCACTATATATAGTGATTTTTTATTATTATTTAGCAGTCCTACGTGCATATACGTACGCACATATATAGATACGCACACAAATATATATAGATATGTAAGAATTTTCGTTGATTTTTGCGTTGAAGAGACAGGCGTGGGTTGATAGTATGTCATACACTACCATGCTTTTCACCGGATTTCCAATACTCTATCTACGTAGCTTTCTATTGCATATAGAATAAGGCCTGTGAGATCTTATAAAGTTTAGTTAGCTGCAGCGTGTGAAAACATATAGATAATGCAACAAGAAATTCGTCTGGACTATAGACAAATTTATTTCGTATATTCCTTAGGCTTCATGTATTTATATGAAACGTAAGCAATACGATGGCCGAGTGTCATGAAGAACAACTGTAAAGTAAGGATATAATATCACTTCAAAGCAGTGACTAAGAATAGGTGTATGTATGGAGCAATAAAGATGTCAATACCGGTAAAACAAACTTAAAAGTTTGTCTCAGCCGTTGGTTCGAAAGGTACTTCTTTTATGACGCTACAGTCGCTGCCTTTGCTATAGATACTTTCCAAGTGTTATTGCAAAATACGATGGTTTAACGATGTTGTTTAGAGATTAACGAGATTCGTAAACATAAATAACAGCTGGTATTTATCTCCTACTGGAGAAGAAATCATGTCAAGGTCAGAATATGCAAGTTTCAAACAAGATAAAATAAAACGGCTTTGATTCTCCACATACATGAAAAGCAGACAATAAAATAGTTCTATAGATTTGTGTTTAGAAGCCTTTGGAAAGTCAGCATTTTAATACACTGTAGCATATCGGTTTAAAATTAAAAAAATGTTCAAGAATAACATGTTTTGTATTGATTTTAAATAACCTTATATTAAGCGTGATGTATAACCGATTGAATGGATTCCCGTAGAACACGTATGTTTGAACGGCAATTTTATGTTAGTCAAGATCTGAACTTAGATCATGAAGAGACAAAACTAAATTATAACTGAAAATATAGAAGTGGATATTTTACAGTGGCTTACGTTTCTTCACTAGTAAATTACTCCTGGTTAGTTAATAAAAAGCCTTCTCGTCAATCAATCTTTTAGATATCAATGGTATATTTCTAGAAATTAAAGAACGAAGATTTGCTCAGCATATACCATACTAGTGAGAGATATCTTTTTGTTTGATATTAGCGAGTTATGATCTTCAGCAGATCTACAAAATTGGAGATTAATATTAAAACGAATTTATTTCATAAAAAAATAAGGTATACTAAAGATCTGAACACTTGGCATACCCACAGAATTTTCAACGTGTGTATTAACTTCCTCCAATGAAGTAAGACTACATATATTGAGTAAGATCTATTACGTATATTTTAAATATACGTAACAGTTAAACTTGTTTTGCTTTTCGTATATTGAAAAGAACATTAATACTATTCTCTCAAATTTGCATTATAAGTGTTGCATGAGACACATAGGCACACCCTATCATGTGTGTATATGCTCCTTTGATAGTTATACGCCTAGAAGTTTATATGTCTACATCTATCTCTCGTCGGTCCATCTGTCGGTCTGTCTGTCCGTCCGTCTGTCTGTCTGTCCATCTGTTTGTCTGTCCGTAGGTAGGTAGGTAGGTAGGTAGGTAGGTAGGCTAGGTAAGTAGGTAGGTAGGCTGGTAGGTATGTAAGAAACTACTTGTGCGCCTTTGTGCACCTCTGTACATAAGAGGGTGAGTCAAAAGGTAAACCCATTTTGTTTAGGACAGGTGTAATTACCAACACAGGAACATGTATCATACATCACAATGAAGCTAGTCCTCTGTGGATCACATCCCTTTTCTCAACATATTCACCGTTTCCGTCGATAGCAATGTTTCGCCTTCAAATGTGAGTATGTATCCCTGCCCCGTAAAATTCTGTTGACTGTTCTTTGAGCCACATCTTCACTACAGTTTTCACTTCCTCGTCTCTGGACTATCATCGTCACTGGACTATTACCTCTTCGGCCCCATGAAAAAGAATTTGAGAGGCAAACATTATTTCAGTGACGTGGAAATGAAAACTGTAGTGGCTCAAAGAACAGTCAACTGAATTTTACGGAACAGGGATGCATGCTCTCATTCGAAGGTGGAACATTGCTATTGAGAGAAACGGTGACTATGTTGAGTAGCAGGGATGTGATCCACAGTGGATCAGCTTTTCATTGTGGTGCATGATAATGTATGATACATGTTCCTGTGTTGGTAATTATACCGGTCCTAAACAAAATAGCATTAATTTTTGACTCACCATCGTATATGTATTCAAATTGATGAAATTCGGCAAGGATAAAAACGAAAAGAACTGTTTTAAGTCTGTGGCTTATTTTATATGTGTATGAGAGTATAAAGAGTATGATTTATTCTTGGCATTTAAACTTCAAGCATTCAAACTTATAGATAGAATGAAAATATTTTATTTTCCGGTGAGTAGTGAAACGATCCAATTTCAGCAACCTGTATCATCAACGAATTTATAGAAAGTTTCGGCACGATATATATTATAATTGAAAATATGAAGCCTATGGACCAACGCATATTCTTACGCATTGTAAAATAAGATAACGACCAGGTATCTTATTATCAAATTAGTATTGCTTTATATTATTTTACGTTGTTATTCTAAAACATAATTATCAGGTGATCATTTCGGAAGTCATTTTCAAATTTCATGCTCTTATATCTCATGTTTTGCACGCTGCATAATTGTATCTAACAATCACATGCAGTTTTAAGCATTTCCTGAATGAAAGAAGATATAGTGACAGTTTATTAACGTCAAGGAGAGCTTTCGCACAACCTAAATATATCATTAGAGAAATATTTGAGGTAAATTAGAGAAACTCCTCCTAAGCGATTTTATTCTCATTCATTCATAAACAACACCTACAACACGACGCTACCCACACGTTAGGCAAGCGTTTCTTCTATAATATTTGCATTGATTAATTATACCCCAAGCCATACATACCATGACGTAATCTATTATTATTTGCATGAAAACTCACTTTGTCTTGCAATAAACATTGTTTTGACGAAATACTGACGTAAGAATACATGATCATTATGAAGACTATCACGATTTTTAATTCTTGTAAAAATCTTTTTACGATTTTAGACAACCAACACATTGAAGTTTTTTTAGACAATTTATTTATCGAAAAGAATAATCGAGTTTAAAATCACCACAATATTTCCTACGTAAACAATGTTCATACTTTTCCTGGCTTCAATGAGATGCTACATGTTATAATATTTGTTATTTTTCTCTTAATATTTATTGCATTTATTTCCCTTACATCTATCATAACATCATTCAACGATTAAAATTTACAAAATAACAATGCTCATGCAAGAGCGAAACTAATAATTTATACGAGATAAATGTTAATCTTCAATTTACTGTTTCTTTATAATGCTCGTATTATCCATGTCGTATTATTTCTATATTTTCTTTATTTTCAAAGATTTTGAACAAAAGCTTTGCTTTGAATTCTCTAACAACATTTTTTTTTATCAAACATCAAAAGCAAATTTCGAAAATGAAATAAATTGAAATGACCTGAAAATCCTATTAATTCTACATCTGGTCGTTGGAGACAGTTGATTGAGTGCAATTGTGGCTGCGTTCTATGAAATGAATGTGAGACATAAAGTCTTAGAAAATGGACCTTCTTCAGTACTCCTAGAAATTTTAGCCGCTCCTAAAAACGTTCTATAAAGCAGTCGATATTATATTTTTTCAAAAATATAGATTCTTCTCGCTCAAAGAAAGTTTTGAGTCAAACTCAATGTATGTATGTAAGTATGTATGTATGCATTTCTGTGTATGTGTGTGTGTGTATTGTTTTTATGTTCAATTACAATAAAAAAGAATTTTACATCAATCTGAATTGCATTGACGGTGACTTCAAAGTTGCAATCAGTTAAGCCCTCAACGGACTATATATACATGTGTATATAGAGAGATAACGGGCGTTGGTCAGGGTTAAAATGGTATAGTTTTTTTTTATTGTTTTACTTTTTTTCAATCATGTAACTACAGCCATGCTGGAACAGTGCGTTTAGTCGAAGACATTGAACCCGGGATTTATTCGTTGTCAACCTAGTACTTATTCTATTGGTGCGTTTTGGCAAACGGCTAAGGTATGGGGACGTAAAGACAGCAACATCAATGTTCAAGGGATGGTGGGGGGTACAAAGGCAGACACACATACACACACATAGATGTATATATATATATATATACAAGAATAAGGGCAGGGAATCGTCAATTAATAATAGAATTAATAATTAACAATTTTGCCAAGTAGTTCAGTATGAAAAAACCTTTATCGGTAAAACCATTTATCATCATAAATATACAGGGATTAGCATTGAGTTGCTTCTCCAACATACTGAAAATTTAGAAATAGCAGTCAAAGAACTACTGATTCTAAACTACAAATTTTTCTCTAAACGGATGGCGATATTTATGGCACACATAGAACAAAAAAACTGGAGGGAAAAGCGTAAACAAAGCAAGTCTTTAG
>NC_068988.1:35491549-35502204 GCF_001194135.2 Octopus bimaculoides
CATCCCATCCCCACCCGGTCCCCTACACCCACTCCCACGTACCCCATTCCCACGTACCCCACCTCTACCCACACCCTCAGCCTACACAGGTGCCCCACCTCTATCCTTAACCTCATCCTACACACATACCCCAACTCTACCCCCACTCTCAACCTACCCACATACCTCACTATCATCCCAACCCAAACTCAACCCTTACTTTCCCCACTCTCGCCTCCCCCACATCCCAACACCATCACACCACACACAACTACATCTACACCATCATACCACACAACACCACATCACATCACTTCGCACGACACGCACACACTACCACTGACCATTTCCCAGCCCCACATCTTCATACCTACACGCATACGTCAAGGACACCAGCCTTCTTTCACATGCACGTAACGCTCTCTTATAAACACGCAGGCGCTCCTTTGTTTTGGGATCACCAATACTTTATTATCTCCCATTCTTCTTAGCTCTCCTGTGTGACCCCTCTGTCCTACATTCGCCATGATAGATCGCTCGCCACTACACATTTTTATTTTCTCTCCTTGTTTCTCTGTGTGTTCCTTTCTGTGGAAGAGCGCAGGCTCGAAATGTTGAAGACTTTTTCACTTCCCGATATTAAACTAATGCATCTTCTGTCTTTTTTTGTGTGGATTCTCCCCTTATATATATATACATATTTCTAAATATATATACATATATATAAATATATACTTGGATATAATTCAAAAGAAAATTATAATGGAGGTCTGATAGAAGCCTGTACCTTCATTATAGCATTAGGTCGTAGAAAGGAATATGTTAAGTCGACACTAGTCAGTGTCGATTAAGGTTCATAGAATTATACGATAAGATTTGCAGTTTTTGGTATCTCATAATTATTGCTGTGCGTGTTTGTAGAAAACATGTTCGATGGGCATTCTATAGTTTTTCTCCTAGTTTTCTAGTTATCATACCAAAGGTCTCCCAAATCTTGCAAGTTAACTAACTGTAGCAGGTTGGTACTTCATCAATAAGTAAATGAATCATCTTTTAAAAGTCATGAATCAGCCTTCAAATTCACTACAATCTTTATTAGTTCTTGTCTTAATAAGTCGGTCATAGATTAACAATTTATGCATTCATCTTCATATCGGATACTCAGTCTCTATCGAGAATATTATGAATGCAGCTGCTACAAATGAAGTCTTCAGAATAAATCAGATATTGTCATACCATCGGATCACTATTCGAATTGAACACAAAGCCTTACCCTATACAATTTAAGGCTAGTTGGGAAATCGTATCAACTTAGTTGATTGAACTTTGATTCAACAATTGCACTTGCACGAATTTCAAAATCTAATTCTCAGAATTTTGGGAAGTATAATCTCAAGAACACACTCCTTTATCTTGATTGAATTTACGTATTGGTAGTTTGACAGATTCAAGAAAACTGATTCAAGTCTGATTGCTTTCTTAAATGATGCTAATGAACTTAATGTTCCATTAGATTATGACAAGCTAGCAGCCTTGCCTGAGTTTATTAATAAATATAATCACATGAAATCATCATATTTAGGATAAATCGCTATGAAAGGATTCTGATAATGTTCTGTTGGTCCTAGAATATGGATTCAATCAGAATTGTTGCATCGAAGCTATCAGAAATGTTCACTAATTTGAGCCCCATAAAAATGCACGAAACGGTTAAGAAATGAAGAAAATATAATCCATTTCCCTCCTAGACTTTTCTTGATTAATCCCGGAAGAAAACATTATTTCTTCACGTCACTGTATTAATTTAGAATTTTATTCTGACTGAAATATGATTTAATTAGTAACATTTACGAAAATGCATTTCAGTGTTGGAGGCATAATAATATAATATAAGCCTCTTGTTTCTGTCTGGTGCTAAAAATAACACATTTTCGAAAATGTTACAAAATATATACTTTACTCCTTGAAAACATGAACCGCTATGCTGCAAAACACCAGCCTGTAACTTAGAAGATGTTTCACCTGACTTTTATATATAAAAATATGCTTTTGATGCCTCGCACATTACTCAACATGGTCACGTTATTGGACGTTTTTGACTCCTTTTCAAGTATTTTCCTATATTAACAAGCATTCACCTAGTTATTCTGTATTTTAGAATTATTTGTTAACTACGTTAAATGGATTAAAAATACTATTGTAAAGTTAAACATTTGTTAATTGCGCCAGGAGGAAAGTTACTTTGATTAAATATAGTCATTAAAAGTTATTTCCATTTTAAATCAAATATCGCTTCAGTATTTCTAGACAAAATAAATGGCAAACATAATTTTTAAGACTAATGCGTCTGGTACAGTCATTAGTATGACGTTTCTCAGTCAGATAGACCGATTACATTCTTGTTAAGAACAATATCACCTATTGAACGGGAATATATGTTGGCACTGGAAGTATTTGCAATCATTGAAGCTGCTCAGAAATCAACACCTTTCCTTCGAATATTTCCTAAAATAAAGTACATGAATGTGAATAAATTTGTTGGGAAGGAATAATGTACATCACTCTGGGACAAATACAAAAGAAACACATTTTCAGTTGGAGTATTCAGCGAGAACCGAGAATCTATAGAGAAAGGTTTAGGGTCAGTAGAGAGGATTTGAGTAAAGGAAGTTGGTATCTAAGTATTAAACGAATTAGAAATTCAGTTTCGATATTGTTTTAAAATTAGTAATAAATAAACAAGAAAAATGTCTATATATAGAGAAGGAACATAAACGTAATTGTATGAGTGTATAACTATAAGCCAATGTGTGTAAGCGACAAGGTTCAGCTTGGAAATAATATCTGATTTATGTAAAACACAGCAAAGTAAACTCTGAGCTGAATGATTAATCTATTATATCGACTCACGTATTTGATTGACCTTTTATTTTATCGATCCGGTAAAGATAAAAAAAGGAACTCGGCAGAATTTGAACACGGTATATAAAGAGTTGGAATACAAACTGTAATGCATTTTTCGGAAGTTCTCGCGATATGGCCCCCTCAACCACACTACGTATGGATAGAAACAATTGTTTCAAATTTTGGGACAATTCCAATTGATTTGGGTGGCAGGGGTAACTCGATGACATCCAGTACTTGACTTTATCTTCCTCAAACTGAGTAAACTTGGTGGAATTTGAAAGCAGAACTTAAAGATCCTGAAAAAATCGCGCAATATATTTTTCCGACGTTCTACGACGTTTTAATGATTTTGACATTCCAAAGAGCATGGGGCACGTGGAATTAATGAAAAAAGTATTATAAGTGTCGTGTGACAGTTCGACGGCTATTGCGATTGTGATAAAGTTATATATTGGAGGAAAAGCAGGTAAGAGGAAGAAAAAGCTAGATGGTAGAATTAAACAAAAAGCTGAAATGGTTTTGGAGATACTTAAATGAAAATTTTAAAGAAATACGGTAAGAAGAATAACTGATGTTAATGAGGTATGTTAATGAGGTAGCGCCATGCGAAAAGTTAAGTCTTCTCCGTGAATTTATATAAATGTGATGCATTGCAAAGTTGACAAACTTCAGAAGCCAAGAACTGCCTAAATGAGTTATCATATGACCATTGGGTCTTCCTAGAGTAGTTTGGAGAATATTAAGATGACGTTAGGGAACACTATTTCCTTTTTCCCATGTATAATGCATTACAAAAGCAGCCTGTAATATGTCAGGTTGAGAATACTACAGCTACAGATCTGAGTAAGTAGAAGGGGAGATTCTCAATTAGTTTTGGGTAGCCCTAAACTATCGGAATTACTTTTCATCTGTGATACATGTGGCATACATTTAAAACAAGAACATTTGAAAGCATATATCTGGTTGTGACTGCAGGTCGGAGAACCTCAACCTATAAGTATAATAAAGGTAAAAAAGGTAAAGTTATCTTCTCGAGTCATGCCGACTCATAAGGGCCGGGTTACCCGTTTCATGCTGTATGTCTTTCCTCCCTGGACCGGACGCCGGTCCATTGCAGGATTACTCATCTTCGCTAGCTGAGTGAACTAGACCAACGGGAAATGAAGTGCTTTGCTCAAGAACACAATGCGTCGCACTTCCAGGAATCGAAACCACAATCTTACGACCATGAGTTAAGCACCCAAACCACTAATCCATGCGCCTCCACACTACGAGTATAGGGGAATATTTGTCTCCTTTGCAAGAGAGAGAAACCTGTGAGTAGGAGCAGAAATTACCGAGGAATGTACCTTTCAAAGAAAATAGATGCAATGTAAAAGAGATAAAATGCTGTCTGAAGGCTCAGTGGTGCACAGTAGTGTTCAGTTGGCTTTGAGTAGTGCAGTAAGCAAACGTTGACAAATTCAACACAAACATTACACCATTTCTACTCAACTCTGTGAATTTGTATACAGTTTCATGATGATCTGGCACGGCGTCCTCTACAGAGAAGCAACTCTGCCAGCTTATTAACAACCAAATGATCGTACTCATCGTAACTAAATGCTGTTACTCATCATAGTACAATAACTCATTTGTTTGAGCTATGACTTGTGTTTCTATTAAGATCAAAATAGCGCTTTGAACTTCTACTTTCTTAAATTACAGAAACCTACCATTGCTACCTACCTTATTTACTTTGCATCCAGGTGTCTTACAAATTCTCGCTCTGGTTTCCTTGTATAATTCTTTCAAAATTTTGTCTTTTTATTTCCTTTCTGTATTATGATACGAACTACCTCCTAAATTTATTCAGTTTTTTTTATCATTTCACCCAGGCCCTCCAAGTTTCTTATAACCTTGAAGTGAAATCCCTTATAATGACGGTTTATCTGATATAAACTATCTATTGAACTCTCACTCTTACAGTTACAGAGCTCTACTAACATCTTCCACTAAGCTGAACCATCCTTGCTCACTTGATTCTCCGTCTCAGATGATTTTTGTCCGTAAACAAGTGTGGTAATATGTCTACTAATATGGGCCCTTTCTGCGCTAACATTTCTGGAGACCATACTGTCTTCCAAATTTTTGCCCGATTAACTGGAGCTACCAACATTTTGCACGGTCATTATGTTAACAAATGCCTCGTTGCCAACTATTTCTCTTCAGGAATAAACTAAACTGCGTCATCTACAAAACTTCTTTGCATTACATCCGGCATTTCTGTTATTTCTTGATATCGATAATATTTACTTGACCAATTCTGTGTAATATTAACCTAATGATTGCTACTCTTATCTCAGTTTTTCTATTATCCCACAACAAATCTCATCACCTTCTCCCAATCCCAACCGTCACCGCCGACTGTCAAGCAAGGTCTCGAAATTCAATTGTAAACAGAATTAGGTTCATTGCGTTTCTCATTCTGTAACAACATTATGCCATTCCTCTGATAATGAGCAAATAGCATTCTATCACACTGTATGAATCACCCCGAAACTACCCGAGGCACTTACAACTAATCACAGCCATTATGTATTAGTAATGATTCGAGGTTGATTACATTTTGTGAAAGATGAAGTCCATATATTCCTCTACCAAGCTGATGATCGACCGAGATATGCTCAATTTAGGCGGAATAAAATTAACTTTTTCCGTTACCAAGTTTGAATTTAAGGATTGGGGACAACTAATTCATTTTTTAGGGTTTTGCAATGATTCGATGCACTGATGGATAAACTGAAACCATTTCAATATCATAATTTGTTTAGAGTAAATATAATGAGCTGCCAGACTCGCCTATAGTTGAATTAGAAAATGGTGCACTAAGATATCCATTATAGCGTTTCGTGAACAGAATGCTTCATGTCAGAAACATGTGGCTTCAAAATATTTTGTGTTATTAATGTGATCTGACTTTTTGATTTTTAACATGAAAAATTTCTCTGCAGTATTAGTCAATATGCTTACAAACATATAGTAGTACATTCACTTTTGAAGGCAATCCACATAATTAGTTGTATTCAGAAGTAGACATAAATGTAGACGCATATCAGTATATGTAGTTGCATAGCACTCTATTCTTATTACATCAATGCAAAAAAAAAAAAAGGAAAAAAAAGTGTAGTGTCAAAGTCATTATGCAGCTAGACTAAACGCTAGTTTTAGATTATTTAGCTTTAGTTTTCTCTCTTCTTGGCATAATAGTGTTTGTGGTGGCGAGATGTTTTTCCTCGTCCAAACAATGAGACATAATTATGGATGTTTCAGTGGACAACATTCACAATCCATACACATTTACGGCTTGCTGCAAATGTGGAAAGAAAAAAGAAAAAGAATAAGAAGAATATAAATTACGTATCTGACAAATAACACTTTCTCCATAAATGATTGAACATAAAAAGGATTCCTTTATTTGATTCAGACAATACTTAACATATAATATTCAATTTTATGTACTACTTTTCATTATTTGAGATACTATGTGAAGATGAAGAAAGCGTTTAACTTGGCTTCGTTTTATGGCTGCTGGCCTAAGTTCATATACTGTATACTTAACTTGCTATGCCTTAAAGTGATGCCAAAAATCTAAATTCCATATCTGCATCATAAACATTAGAAACATTTATTAATACGGCCATGGAAATCTGTCGCTTTTATAGTTTTGCATTTTTATGCTAGAAATCCATTTATTAAGAAATAAATTTAGTTATACACCGAGCAAATGAGAAGGATTACAAAAGTCAAATGAGATAGGGAGAGAGAAGTAGAGAACACTAGAAGGAAAGGCGGAGTTGAAGATGGATAGATGGAAAGAGAAAACTAATATTAATTCTGTTGATGAAATAAATAGATTAAAAGGACTGAAGGAAAATTAAAACCTGAATAAAATAAAACCTGAATCACTTTCTAATAAATTGTTTGACTGAGGGTCCATGTTTTTAATTGTTTTGATCAGGCCAAATTCGGATGTTTCAAATTAATATCCTGTTTTCAGATAAAAAAAAATTTTGGCCTGACTAATGACGTTTAGTGTCAGAATATGTGAACTTGGGTGGGAAAGCAAGATGACTAAGAAAAAAAAAAAAGAGCTTCGGTTTGCGAAAATGTAAATCAAAAAGAAAACAAAATTATTCGAAATGAAGATGTATTAAAAATAATGATTATGCAGCAAATCATCCTGAAAACGAAAAATAAAAATTATAAAAAAACAGTAAATGAAAAAGTACAGATTCGTTGAGGGAACAATCGAGAACTTTCAAACACCTTAAATGCAAATGGCCTCCAGCTTCATTAATGCTGTATTACAGAGAATGGTTTTGAAATTTGATTATTACAGCGAAACTGATTTTAGCGAGAGAGTGAAAGGGGTAGTTTCTTTTGAGGGCATACTACAAATCAATACAGGGAGTGGATTAACGGAATTTAGATTCCCTTAGGAGATGGTTATTATGCGATCGTAATATTTACATAATCGCGCATTTAATGTAAGATTGGTATTAGAGTTCGGCTAATGGAATTATTGTTAGCGAGTGAACTAAGAGCTTAAACTATTACTTTAAATCAATCACCAATCTAACATTTAAAAACCGCCTAAACACTGATGAAGAAATTCTATTAAATTCTTTCTAGATGTTAATCTGCTAAAGCGTTATTTTTCGCTATGAACATACGATAAAATGGTACCTGTTACACATGGTTTAATCTTGTTATCACTAAACGTAATAACAGATTTTGAAATACAAATTAGTCACTAAACAAACGCGAACTATTATATTTCACAGAATAACATATTTAGAGATTATTAATTCTCTGAGATATCAGTATTTTTTCTCCAAGTGGAGCATTTTTATACTCCACTACTTGACTGTTACATTATTTTATCGACACCAAAAGAATGAAAGGCAAAGGCATAGATGACCTTGGTAGGATTAAAACATAAATAGGAAAGGGACATAACAAACCTCGCAAATGCATTTAACTCGATGTTGTAATGATTCTGCCAGCTCACCGCTTCTAATGGTTTCTAATTTTGCCCTAACAATATGCAACATTTTTGAGCAGAGCTGCTTAGTTGATACCATCTGCTCTTGTACATGACTGGTACTTTATGCTACCGAGCAGTAGGGTTGAAAGGCACAGTTGTCTTCGGTGGAATTGGGTGGAGTCGTTACGTAAAGAGCAGGAAGGAATACTGCAAGGACTCTTTCGACGGTTTAATAATTCTACCAATCCAGCACTCTGAGGACCATTAACAATATCAATATTATTCGAATTTAATTGAAATTCTTACTCGTGTTACTATTTCAACTAACAAGAGATTCACATATCCATCGTCACAAAAGTATTTAATAATGTGTAATAGCTAAACTTCTGCATCAGAGCTGGAATAATATTTTTACTATTATAGGACATTCTGTGTTCAAATAACGCTGACGCCGATTTTGCCAATAATTACTTGGTGTGCATCTGGGTCGATGTAATCGATTTCATCCTCCCTTCGGAATTGGTGACCTCGAGCCAAAAATTAGAAAGCAACAATTATTACAGAAGGCCACAAGGCAGTGAGCCAGCAGAATAGTTAGAGCATTGGGAAAATGCTTAGTAGCAATATTTCCGGTTCTTTGGATTTCATTCATTCGGTGTCAGTAAAACAAAAATTCCAGTTGCTTACCTGGTTCAGTGGAATCGAATAACGTCCTTCCCTAAAATATGCAGGCCTCGTACCAAACTTTGAAATAGATTATGACAAAAAGCCATAAGATGCTGTCCAGTATTTGTTCTGAAATTTGCTGAGGTTAACTTCGGTGTCGATAAAGGAATAGCTGCCAAGTAATGAAATCCATGGCATCGACTAACCCACTTCCCTTCCCTCAACAATGATGCAAGTTTCTGAGAAACGGGATAGTTGTAGATACAGTATATGTTCCAGTAGCTTACTGTTATTTACTTTATTGATTTTGGAATGATTAATTGGAAAATTAACTACAACCTTATTTAAATTCGTGGCGTTAAATAACGTAGTATTGTAAAAATTTTAGTTTGGTTGCCTATAGTTTCTGCATCTCTACTCTCATCATCTAGAGCAGTTACAACTAAAACACTTCATACAGAGTGAGATTACAAAGGCAGAATGCACCCAACGAATTTGCATTTAAATCTATTATTATGCATAGTATCTTATGGCAAGAGCACAGATGAAATTTCATTCGTTATTTTACACTAGAATGGGTTTATGATTGCCTCATTTTATGTCTTAGAAAGACTTGAAATCAGTACTATCAATTTAGGTGACTTCCATTAAATATTATTAGCTTTGTCGTTTCACAGAGTTCTCAATTCAGTACCGTAAGGATATCGACCTGGGTATGCTTAATTGATTTATTTGGTCATGATGTTTTTATCTGGAAATGGCAGTTTCTATAAAAAATGTCATTACATATTAAATAACAGTCAGATGTAGATCGTTATAGATTTGTTCTTAGTACACAAACACAGATTTGCCATCAAAGAGTTTATCGAAAATAAGTGTGCAGTGTTTTTCAATTATCTATAGGTTTCTAGAACCCAAACAACAAACGAAGAAGATTTCTAT
Organism: Octopus bimaculoides; assembly: GCF_001194135.2. Taxonomy (NCBI): domain Eukaryota; kingdom Metazoa; phylum Mollusca; class Cephalopoda; order Octopoda; family Octopodidae; genus Octopus; species Octopus bimaculoides. Next base: position 35,501,073 of record NC_068988.1, read on the forward strand.
ATAGTTACAAGACAGGCAACGAAGAGCACTTAAATTTTCCACAAACGATACACTGAATAAACGTTTCAAGGTGGGATGAGGATAAAAAAATCATCAGGTAATAGAGTTTATTGGATAAAGGCTGACCTATGGCTAAACAATAACATTAATCAGAATTACAAGTGAAAGGAAGAGTAGATAGAGTACATCAAATACCCTATTCATCGGAGGCATCCTGAGTGATGTATAGCAGTTAAAGCGAATGTATATGAAGTGTGGAGCTATTTAGGAATGAGGATTTGGAAACTTGGGGCTTAAGATCTCCAAATAAATTGCCTTAACTAGATCAATATTAAAAAGTACGCATAATAATTATTGAAATCAGCTTAAATGAATTAACGGCAAATGACATCCATTATTATCCAAATGAATACAGTGATACCACTCTCCAAGTTTCACAGAGTACTTCTACTCCCCGCCTCATAAACACACAAACACACATAAACGTATATATATATATATATATAATTATAATACAGGGTATCTAAGAGATACCGCCACGCTGAAAAATAGCAGTCAAATCTTGACTCTAAACCACAATAAATGTTCATATAGCACAAGGAGCGAAGACGAAGATAAAATAAACTAGTAAAAATAACTGGATAATTCCAGATCCCGGATTTCTGGATTTGCATAATAAATGCTGATATTTTACTGCGCTGATATTCTGTCCATATCGCACGAGGAGTTTTTAGTTGGTCGTGTGCATACGGGCATATATATGTATGTATACGTTCATATATGTAAGTATACTGTATGTTTATATATATATATTTGTATTTATGTGCTTGAGTATAGTCCACCGATGAAGGCATAGCATTTATTATGCAAAGCCAGAAATCCGGGATCTGGAATTATCCAGTTATTTTTACAAGTTTATTTTGTCTTCGTCTCCCCCCTTTTGTGCTATATGAACATTTATTGTGGTTTAGAGTCAAGATTTGACTGCTATTTTTCAGCGTGGTGGTATCTCTTAGATACCCTGTATTATAATTTTAAATAATTATTACCTTTGAAGGTTTTTATTCCTATGCTGGCCACTTGATAAAATCAATATTTTAAATATCGATCTTATCCTTATTTATATAATTAT
>NC_068988.1:35502242-35503290 GCF_001194135.2 Octopus bimaculoides
ATATATATATATATATATATATATATATATATACGGTGAGTATGGTGGGTGGGGTATTGATTCCTATTCAACCTGCACCAGCCTTTGGATTGTTATTCTTGCAGTATGCTGCCGAGCTTTATCCTGATGGAAGAACACATTTCGTTTTAAAACCAAAGATGGTCATTTTTCTTCTAGCGCTGCTAGTAGATCTCTCGTAGTAGATCTCCTTCGTTATTGCTTGGCTTGGTTTTGAAAGTTCAGAGTAGATTAAACTTCTCATATCCCACCAAACAGATAACACCACCTTACGTGGGTGAAGACCTTCCTTAACCTGGAGTGCCAGTGTTTCTCCTTTCCCTGCCCACTGTCTTCGGCGGTTGACATTTTTATAGAGAACCCATTTCTCGTCACTAGTCACTATTAGGTCCAGAATGCGTTCATTCGTGAGACGTGACAGCAAAGAATAGCAAACATTCACTGTCTGCGCGCGATAATACTCGGAAAGTCTGTGAGAAACCCATTGACACAATTTGTTTATTTTATGACGGCACGCAGGTGTCGATGAATGGTTAAATGACTAAATTCAAGCTTCTCTGCTAGTTTCTCAACAGTTACGATGGGAATTCTTTCTACCAGGGTTTGCAGGACGTTCTCGTCGAGCTCTCCCTATCTTCCAGGATGGGAATCATCGTCTAGGCTGTAGTTACCGGCTCGGAATTTCTGGAAGCACCGTTGAAACTGGCTTACGCTTATTGTTCGGTCCCTATCTACTGCATTAGCATTCCGCGCACTTTTCGTTGCGTTGTTGCCTTTCCTGAACCCCAAAAGCAAAATATGCCGAATATGCTCCTTTGTCACATTTATTATAGCTTTGAAAAAATTAACTTAAAATCGAACTGCACTCTTCAAAACTTGCACTAAGAATAAGTACAACGTAATATCACTTCCTGCTTTTATAGCAAGTTCATGTAGGTAGTGTATCCCTCCCCCTCCATATTATTTATGGGATGAGCTAATGTGTGTGTGTGTGTGTGCGTGTGTGCGTGTGTATATATATATATATATA
>NC_068988.1:35503837-35505734 GCF_001194135.2 Octopus bimaculoides
TATATATATATATACACATACATACATATGCATACAAGTAACAATTTTCTTGCAGGCGTTTCAATTGGAATGTAGAAAATTGATAGCGTAGGGCATCTAGATCTTTGCCAACCGCACACCTTCTCTCTCAAACGCGTTTGGGAACGGATGTGCTAGTGTTCTATATATGTACCTATCTATTTATTATGTATCTATGTACATATGCATGTATGCGTATGCGTGTGTATGTGTCTGTGTGTGTGATAACAATTCCGGCAATACTCAATATTCAATACAAACATAACTAAACACACATACATACATGCCCCCCCTCTCTCTCTCTCTCTCTCTCTCTCTCTCTCTCTCTCTCTCTGTGTGTATATATATATATATATATAGGTAGATAAATAGATAGATAGATAGATATATAGATACATGCAAAGGTATACACACATACACGCACACACACATATATATATATAAACCTCTCCCTAGACGACTAATAATTCGTCTGAGTGAGCTTTGTAACAGCGAATACCCCTAATCTGCTTTGAGATATAGTTATTTTTTCTATTTTGTTTTAGATATATGTTTACTATATATCTTTATGTTATAATGTTTCCCTTGTTTTCTACTGTTTTTTTCTCGTGTTTTGTTTTTTGTGTGTGTGTGTGTGTGTGTGTGTGGTGTATGTATGTATGTATATATATATATATATATATATATATATATATATATAATTGTGTTTATTTACTTCACCCTATCTCTCCGATGAATTGATTTTTGTATGTCCTTTAATGTTTAGCAAACATCTAATTAAATTTGTCGCTCCAGTGATAGAATTTCTTTTCTGTGACCCATCTTTTACTACTTTATGTATCATTATTGAAATATAGAAATTCTATACGATATTTATACAACACATGCGTAATAACACACGCATATATAGAAATATATATATACATGCATAAATATGTACATACACTATCAGATGCACACAGACACACACAAGAGCGAGCATGCATGAACACGAAGGTAGCCGCAGAGAAAAATTCATATACGCACATACAGTTCTTATATGTGTGTATATCTATCCATGTATCTATCCATTTATCCAGCTTTGTAGCTGTCTATCCATGTATTTATCCTCCTATCCAGCTATGTAGCTATCTGTCTATCTGCTCGTCTGTCTCTCCTTGTTCAATATCTCCTATCGTTTATCATTTACTTGTTACCGTCATTGGACTGCAGGCATGCTGGTGTACCGCCTTAAAGGAACTTGTTTTAGTCGAATGAATCGACGTCAGTACTTATTTGTTTGTTATGACTGGTACTTATTCTATCGGTACCTTTTGCCCAAACGCTAAGTTACGTGGATACAAACGCACCAACACTGGTTGCCAAGCGGTGGTGAGACAGACAGAAATACACACACACACATATATATCTATATATACATTCGACGCGCTTCATTCAGTGTCCGGTCTAGCGCCGAATTCACTCACAATTCATTGAGCCGCCCAAGGCTATAGTGGAAAACACTTGCCCAAGGTAGCACGCAGTGTGACTGAACCCCGAACCATGTGGTTACCACACATGCGCGCCTGATCCTATATATGTGCATCTCTATCTATCTATCTATCTATCTATCTATCTATCTATCTATCTATCTATCTATCTATCTATCTATCTATCTATCTGGCCCGACGGTAGACACATCGACTCCCATGTAAGTTGCATTTTTCACCTCTTAAAAGACCTGTTTTGTTTTTAAATTTTGTATAAGTTGTGTATAACACAAAATACTTCGTGAATATATATTTTTCAAATCGGAAATAGCTCTATTTAGAGCCTTATTTCCAAAAATACAAAAACATCTTCCTCGTTCCTAGCCATATTCTGTAAAACGAATATGGCT
>NC_068988.1:35506131-35507185 GCF_001194135.2 Octopus bimaculoides
ATAAACATAGATAAAAAAACTATCATCTACAGAACCATTAATTTAAAGACAAAGACACTGGAAAAATTCACTCAAGAAAAGGTTGAGAGATGCTTAAAGCCGCTATGGTCTTATAAAACTTACATAACGAGAGGAATGAAGTTCGCAACAATAGAGGTAAGACTCGACAGCGAGCAGCGAGCCAAGGACCTCTCCACAAAGTCATTACAACATGAGAACCTGCTCATGATCCCTACGTACCTTGGTCGTAGGGTTACGAAAATAAAGGAAGAAATTGAGGAAGAATGGCTCGTATCTGCCATATGTCTCGGCATAGAGGAGGAAATAAACATTTTAGAAGCATCTGCCGTGTACAATGAAAACTGGATCGGCCAGGAATTTCAACTCCTGGTACAAGTTGATCCAACAAACTACGAGAAAATTCCACATAGAATCCAATTAACTGAGGATTCAAGTTTTCATGTTTCCGTCGAAGGCAAAAGGCCAGTTTGCTACGTTTGTAGTAGCAAAACTCACCTTCAAAACACATGCCCAGTAGCCCAGGAGCAAAGGCAACAACAACGTCAACAATACCAAGAAAAACAACAACCACAATAAAACCAAAAGCATAAGATAAAAACAGCATTACTGCCTACACCGCCATATCCACAACTGGTCAAGCAGCTGTACAACGAAATGGAGAATCGTCAGTAACCAGCAACCCAGCCGAACCAAACAACAACACCACCAGTACCACCAAGAACAGAATCAGCACCATCACCACCACCACCACCACCATCAACAACAACCCCACAAGAAGAAGGGAACACGAAAAAGATTCCCATCCCACCCCCAAAAACCCAAACACCACATCCCAACTGTCACGAAACAGCACCAACACCACCAACAACAAAATCAACCCACACAAAAATAGACCCCAACACCCTTCCCCTCCCACCCTCCGATTCCTCCGACATGTCGTCAGATGAAGATGACACAGAGGATTGGCAAGTGGCCACGGGGGCGAAGAAGAAAAAGAGGAAAAAAAGAACGGAAAAACAAACAAACAAAGCGG
>NC_068988.1:35507636-35508890 GCF_001194135.2 Octopus bimaculoides
TCCAGAAATATTCATAAAAAAAACTGTACAAAGACCTTCTGAGAGAAGACTGTGAGGCGAAGAACCAAGAACTTTCGGACAGTAAGTAACTCTCTCTCTCTATCCTTTCGTGTGTAAAACACAAATTTTGATAGAATCATGCTCAAAATAGGCAGTATAAACGTACGTGGCTTGATGTCGCCTTGGAAACAAGGGTATCTGTTAAACGACATCAAGTCACAAAATCTGCATGTCATAGCCATCAGCGAGACCAGACTCCACAACCCGCGGGACCTCCAGCACATGTTCGGCGGACATTTCAACATTTATTTTTCTCCGTGTCTGCCGCGAATGGGTGGAGGAGCCACCGCGGTGCTTCTTCGGAAAAGTTTGGACCTCAAAGTAAAAGCAATTTTCCTAGACCCGGAGGGTAGGCTGGTCCTCTTGGATGTCGACGGCAACAATGCGTGTACTTTTCAACTGATAGCAGTTTATGCACCGTCTTTAACAGGCCGGCCAGATTTGTATCGACGTCTAGAGGTTTTCTTGGGAACGTCTCGACCTTTGAGGCAAAAGCCTCAAAGACCTGCTCAGATGTTTCCAACTGTCTGACAGGTACCGACTGGACCACCCGAATGTGCCAATGTGGACATGGAGTAACCGCATCGGGTCGTCCAGATCGTACTTAGATAGGGTATTCTGTAGGACAGTAGATAAGGATAGGGTAGGTTGTCCACATTTCCACATAGTCAGCTACACAGACCACAAATTTGTCACTTGTACGCTTGACCCGCCTGTTCAGGACAACTTTCGGGCCGGGACCTATGGACAACCACCAGAGATCCCTGGCCTGGCAGTGCTATCGAGAAGCATTACCCGTTCGGGATAAGCTTTACAGGCACGGTTCGAGACACACCGGACCGACCTGCCCGAGATGCGGTCAGAGCGACGAAACCGTTCTGCACGCACTCGTGCAGTGTGCAAAGATTTCGACCTGTGGGCTTATGCCGAACGGCTGCTGTCACGTGTAGGACGAATCCGCTTGTCAGCCGAGTCTATTGTGCAAATTGCTCCACCACCGTCCCTCAACAGGGAAGGCAAGGCAGTGTTCATCATACTGGTGGCCATGGTGAAAGAATGTGTGTGGTGGACCCGAGCGAAAGGATTAGAAACGAAAACTTACCTCTCTGGCCAATCGCTCATCAACTTTTTCAAGTATCACTTGAAAAGGTAGGTGGGAATAGAGAGACAGTTTTTGTCTCGTGAAAGTTTCAT
>NC_068988.1:35511697-35512892 GCF_001194135.2 Octopus bimaculoides
ATTTGCTTTTATCAAATGTATTAATATCGTAACTGAAGTCAATTTCCGCCGATATAGAATCAATAATAGTCTGGTTGATTAAGTTCCCTGGACAACTTTGTCTTATTCTATGGACTTATTCTTTGCCAGTGATTTTGCAACATTTTAAGTATAATGACATGCTATTGTTGCTTTTAAAATGACACGGCAATCTATAAATATCCAATTTCTATATTAAACATTAGATATTTCGTTAAATACATTGTATTCAGGTTCACAATTGAGGGGAAGTACGCCTGGCCGAAATAGGTCAGCGGTATTTATGATATCCTAAACTACCCATGATCCATTGGGTCACCAATAGTTCAAGGTACGCGAAAAAAGAAAACGCATATCTCGGGAACACGTGGTTTGATTTACGCGAAACTTGTTTTATTCCTTTTGTATTCATATTTCAATGGTACTTTACTTTCAGAGTATTTTCTCATTGTGCCGGTTTGGCTATTTATAAAGGCGTTCACAGTACAGGACAACAACTCCAGGTTTCACTGCTTCAATTTGGGGAAACAAACCCCCGAAAAATCTCGAGAATCCGCGATCTAATTTATGCAAGATTTGTTTTATTCTGCTTCTATTTACATTTCAGGAGTACCTTAGTTTGAGAGTATTTTCCCGTATATACATACATACATATATATATATATAAGTTTATGTATATATTAATATTATCTCAGTTATTACAACTTTCGATAATTTGAATACGTTAATAGTTACCAGAGATAGCAAAATTACATTAAAAGACAAGATATCCCAGCCGCTTTACAGGTTGATATACCGAGTTAAAGTGATACATTTTGAGAAGATATGGATAATATTAAATGGAGCAAAACTCATGTTGATGAAAGTTCCTTTAATTCCTACATATATGTTTCGAAATAAATGATTGTACTTTCACAAAGGAGAACGAGCAGTTGGAGTCCTCATTTATTTCTCTTCAGGGAGTTCATAATAAAACATGTCATAGCATGTAACATCTCAGCTCGTAAGTTACTCCATTATTTCGTTTTTGTCTTGCTATTACATGTTTTATTATGAAAAGGAAGACTTCAACAGCTCTTTCTTCTTTGTGAAAGAACTATAATTTATTTTGAAACATATATGTAGAAATTAAAGGAACTTTCATCGACATGCGTTTTGCTCCATTTATTATTATACA
>NC_068988.1:35513991-35519034 GCF_001194135.2 Octopus bimaculoides
GAGCAAGAAGAAAAGGCAAAGAAATGTGAGAGAGAAGGAACGAAAGAACAAAGAATGGAATAAACGAATAAAAGTGAAAGGGTTGATAGACAGAAATAGAGTCATACAAGATTTAGAAAAATGCATACTTACATATAAGAGACCAAAGTGTATGTACGCCGCTATATATATATATATATATATATATATATATGTATTATGTTTCTGATTTATGGACTTATGAGACCTAGGGATTCAAAGCTTAAGAGGACACTGGCATTTTCTTTGTAGGGTAAGAGGTGAACAGTACAGACAGTAAACCTGGATGATATAGTTATAAAAGTCCTTAGGGTTTGGTGACAAACTACTATAGGGTAGGTGTTTCACTACTAGCAGACCAGTTTGTAATGGAACAGGGGAAGTATTATCATAAGGTACCTAGGTGAAACGTATATAAAATAAAGTTGCTCTATTGTATACAGATACAGTAAATGGTTATTCATAGTTTTCATTAATCAGAATAATATATCAGTATTGTTTTACATATGCTAAGTTCGAAATACTTGAGATACCAATATTTGCTTAATTAATATGTGAATAAATAAAGGCTAATTATGAATTAATAATGAAATAAAATGAAATAGCGTATAATAATGTAAATAATCAATTAAGGCAATATACAAAAACAATGAGGTGGTATAAATTTAAAATGCTATAGTAGTTTGTCACGAAACCCTAAGAAATTTTATAACTATATCATCCATGTTTACTGTTTACCCCTTACCCTAGAAAGAAAATCCCAATGTCCTCTTAAGCTTTGAATCACCAGGTCTGATAAGATAGTCCATAAATCATAAACCAAAAAACAAATAAAATCAGTGACAGTTAACAATCTGCTTAGAATTATTTACTAGCCTGTATGGTCTGGCTAAGTCAAAATGGTATTTTGTATTCTTCCTTTCTACTTGGAGAGTTTCGATGTAGTTATAAAAATATGTCCTTCTGTTAAAATGTAATTTCATTAAATTTCTATATGCTTGTGCATATATATATATATATATATATAGTTCTGCATTTAAGAAATGCGGAATTATCTACATTATTTACATTTGACGGATATTTGTCCTCATACTGTTTGTTGTTAACGTTTCGGCTGATATACGCTCCAGCCGTCATACGGGCATATGGCGTAGGGGTTAAGAGCGCGGGCTACTAACCCCCAGATTCTGAGTTCGATTCCAGGCAGTGACCTGTTTAATAATAATAATAATAATAATAATAATAATAATGTCCCTTCAGAAGTAAACCCCATAATACAAAGAACTTGAGAAGGAATATAACAGAAAAAGTTAATCTATGAGATTTATATTTTTATCCGTTTGAGAAGTAGATGTGAGTCATGTCGAATATATAACCATAACGAACGGCTACAATAGATATTTGAAGATATAAGTGAAGAGCTATGATAGACATTCCCTTTATATATGAGTATGGAAATTAGATATTTAAACTCCAAATATGTAGCGTAGGGCAAATATTATTAGATATGTCTAATGTAACGACACTCCTACGTTTGAATTAAAAGTTTAGCTTACCCGTTGAAATCATTATGTAGTGTGATGTACATTTAAAAACAGATTTCTACACATAAGAATGATGTTTGGCGTGAGGAGGTGGTGTATAGGAAATCAATACTAGATAGCTGATGTAAACAAACGGTAGAAGAAATAGAGGGAACGTAAGTCACCTGATGAATTTGTACACCCCAATAAACGTATCACAAACACTCTCAATAAGAGTTATAAACATAACAGCAGCCAAAAACTCGACAATCCTCACTACAATGACCATACTAAAAAACACAACCGATACGAGCACCACAACCAAAATTTTACTAACGAAAGGAAAAAAGAATCGCTTTTAGTAATTTCCATCTTCCTAACCACACTAATATCAATAAACCTAGGAATACTGACAACAAACACCACAACTATATATTTAGAAATAAAAATTGGAATATAAAGCCAATAATCAGGAAAAAAAAAAGAAGAATCTAAACACGCCAAATTCCATAACCATAGAACTGAAATTTATAAGGATGGGAATAAGTAACCAATACCTTGTACGAGAATAGGTGACCCAAGAAACACAACCCAAGTAAAGCAAACAACAATAATACTACTTGGATTATAATCCCATTTGCCAAAAATTTAAAATCTAACTTTATTAGATCCATTAGAATGATGATTAATAAAAACTTCAAAAACTCCCCATATGCTAAAATATGTAATAATCTAAAAATTAGATTTGGATTTTCTGTTTCTCCAAATCTATTTAGGATAATTTATTCTTTTAACAATAAGAAAATGGATCGATTCTATAAAAAGAAAAACAAGAACTGTACCTAGTACCGCCAATAATCCTACAATTAACAACAACAATACTGCTAATAACCATATTTCTATCATTTCCAAAAAACATAAACATAACGCCACCACACCACCCACTAATTCAAATTGTAATTGTCGAGACCCAAATTCCTGTGAAGTTGATAGAAATTGTAAAATGAAAGAAGTTGTATACCAAGCAACTATTATTACTCAGGACTCCTCTGATACAAATACGTGGGTTGCACGCAAAATTAAATCAAATCGAGAATTTGTAACCACAGACCTTCTTTCAGAGAGCATCGAAAAGAGATTAGTACAAGACTATCTAAAAAATTTGGCACCTCAAAAGAAACATATTAATTTCTCCATCTCTTGGAAAATCCTATTTTCTTCCTCCTCTTACAGAAATAATAAAATTCATAGGTTATGTTTAGAGGAAAGCTATAACATAATGAGAATGAATGGAAATTTGGTTAATACTAGGGATGAAAAATTTCTTCATGTAAACATATGGCCAAATTCCTATTCATCAATCTAAAATAATTCCTCACTTACTTTGTGCTTAATTTGATATTTTTTAGTAAAATATATCTATACTTTATCCTTTACTTTGGAATATAATTACTCATCACATCCCCTTTACATTACTATATCTTACACTATCTTTGCACATTTTTTCTTTCAAATTTCCTTCTCACAATAGCATGCCCTCCATATATAGGGCTATCACTTTATCTATCTGTCTCTAAACTTTTTCTCTCCACATGTTTGGATAAATGAAATTATCTTTCCTTAATAGGTAATATACCTATATTTTTTGTATTCTATTTTATTTACATACTATGTCTATATACTCCCCGTTTTTTTTGCACTTCTGTCCCCTCTCTCAACATACCCATTCCAACTATAACTGTTTTTTGTTATCTGTTGCTATACCTTATAATTACGTATATTTTACTTCTCACATATGTACACATGTATGCACATATAATACCTCTTGGTGTCCCACATGTCTACACTCATGTATGCACATCTAGGTATGGATCTAATATGTTATCTTTGTGCGTATATCTATCGATATGTGTTTGATTTTTATATGTAGGTAATGACATGTATATTAATATGGACGTGTGTATCTGCGTATATATGTATGTTTCGCATACATATATATACAATTTATTATGTGTACGTATTTAAATCTGTATGTGTGTTGTTCTTTCTCTCCCTGCACCGGTATGGGTATATTTGTAGCGTGTATAATTTGTTTATATGTATACCTTAATCGTACATCTACAAGAATTCCTGAATCTATATATACTAATGTACAAATATGCCTCTACATAGCTATGAGTAAATATACGCGCATTTTTCGCCTTATTAGATCATGTTTTTCCTATATTATGTGTAAATCTTTTGTACACTTATGCGTACCCGTCTACTGGTACTTTTTCTTATATTCTTACTGGCACTACATCCATCCAGCTTGTATTCCACTGCGACCATACTACCGTTACATATCCTTCTCACATAATACTAAGCTATATTTGGTTAATTTTTTATACATACTAAAACACACCTATTGTATAACCTAACATCTATATCCTTAGATTTATTTAGATTTTTTGCTCTTCTCTTCCTTTCCACATTCATCTCACCTACATTTATTCTTTTTTTTTGGAAAAATACCTATCTTTATTTTCAATTGCAATTTAACTGTTTGCTATTTATAGACACTGCAAGTACATACACTATTTTACTTGTAATAATAATAACTGTTTTTCAGTTTTTACTTACTTTATCATTAACACGTATTACCTAATACGATATTTTATGCAAACATAAGTCCCTTATATACATCCTATTCTATATTTTAACACATTCTTATCCCTCTATTTCTCCTACCTTTTGTTTGCGTTAACTATCTAGTATTGACTTCTTATATACCAACTCCTCACGCTAAATTTCATTCTCATGTATAGAAATTATTTTTAAAAATACATTATACTATGTAATGATTTCAACGGTTAGCTAATCTTTTAATTCAAACCTAGGACTGTCGTTATATCGGACATCTCTAATACATATTTGCCCTACGCTACTTATCTGGAGTCTAAATCTCTAATTTCCATACTCATCTATATAGGGAGTGTCTATCATAGCTCTTCACTTATATCTTCAAATATCGATTGTAGCCGTTAGTCATGGCTATATATTCGACACGACTCTCCTCTACTTCTCACACGGATACAAATATGAATCTCCTATATTAAATTTTTCTGCTATATTCCTTCTCAAGTTCTTTGTATTATGGGTTTTACTTCCTGCACTGAAGAGTACATTGACATGTAATTAATTTAATATAATTCAATCATGAATTTACATTATTATTATTATTATATCTCTGTAGTAACCGATATATATTTTAACAACTTGTCTCCTCCGTTTTTAACTAAATTGCTGAGTCTTATGGGAGTTCATTCCATAAATTAACCATATATTATTTACAAGTATTACTTCCATAACTTCGGAAATTTACGCCTGTAAACTCCGACCAAAGTATGAAGAATCGACATTAGAAATCTATTTTCGAATCCTTCACATTAAAGGCCGAATGCGCATTCAACGTTTATACCCCTATACGACTAATATATATATATATATATATATATATATA
>NC_068988.1:35519240-35522778 GCF_001194135.2 Octopus bimaculoides
ATATATATATATATATATATATATATATATAACTTATAAAAAGGGTGGCTTATTAATAATTAGAACCTAACGGCAAAATTATTAGACGTCACAAAATGACGGAGGGTGCAGGTCAGCACTGTTTATGCTATGATAAGCGTTAAATTAACTCTAAAGTCACACATCCCTAACTCAACGATCGACAAAGGGAGGTAAGACTCTTTACATTTATATGTAATATGTAGAAGATTAACGATTCAAAATAAAATATCATGAACACAAATGACTGCATATGGCTCCCGTGAGATCAGTGAACAGCACTCATTCCCTGGTGACTGTTTGACACTCACTCCCTGGTGACTGTATAATATTCTTGATATAATTATTTTGCTGGGGCTGTGAGAAGCACTTTCTCGTTGCCTCGTTTCGTGTGTTTGCTGTACGGCAGCATCGTGTCGGCTATAACTAAATCCGGTATGTGTGTGAGTTTATGTAAGGGATGGAGAGGGAATGAGAAGAGACGAAGAGAGAAAGAACGAGAGTAGGGAAAGAAGAATCCATGTGAAAGATAGTTATTTATCGGAACCGAAAGAAACAGTTGTGTGGACCTTGGCACAATTTCAATTTATAGCGTTTTCAACAGTCATCGCCAAAATCGTCGACTATTACCGCGTACTTTATGTTGTCGAAGCACAAGCTACAATTTACTGGTCTAAGCATACAGATATTTCGGTGTAATCACATATAAAGCTACAGAAGCTTATAACACAGAATTGTTGATCCTATATGTATAGCTGTAGAATTGTGTAATGTGTTGAGGACGGTGCATTTATAAATTACACTAGAGCTTCTACAATGGATTTGTAGAGTGAAGATGGACCCATGACGGCAATTACAAGTGGGTGTATTTTGGGTATTGTTTTCAGGAATGGAGGAGGTAATAGTGTCAGAAGAGAGGTTTGAAATGGGAATAGAAAAGGTCTAAGTTATTAGTATTACTATTATTGTTATTGCTATCGTTGTTAATTATTATATATGTAACGGTGGTAGAAGTTATGGTAGTATTTTGGATAGTGTTAGTAGGATAGGGTGTGTTATGGTTGTGGTCTAACATATGGGGATCAGTGCTGGACCTGTGTACATGTTGGGCGCTCATGTATTCGAGTTGTTATAGTGTACATTTTGATAGTAGAGAGAACACTTTTGTTTATTAGATGCTACTATGATAGACTGGAAGTTGGGTGGGTGGAATAGGATAGCTTCAGGGTAGATCTATTAAAGATAGAGTAATATTTATGCTGATGAGAGAAATTGGCGTCCAGTATATTAAAGAAGAATTTAGCTAAGTTCTTAACGTTTAATGAGAAGTGGAGTATATACCATAGAATAGAGTGTGCCCCATTGTTTGGGGTATATAGGAGTAGTGCTATCTATATTTATTGGAAAATGGAGGTGGGTAGCAGGGCTCGTTGTTGTTAGCTGTTTTAGCTTTTGAGGTAGTATTATATGTGTAGGATCTAGGTTGCCTTAATGCGGGTTCTCCTGGGATTCTACTATTGTGTATATGTGGTATATATATATATATATATATATAAAATTAAGATCCAGAAAGTAGCGTTAATATAATTTATAAACTGCGATTAATATATTTATGAAGCCCGATTTATACTTAAACCAGAGTTTCACGTAACCGATCATTAGTCAGTTCCCAGTTCTAAATACTCACGAATATCGGTCGATCGCTTACATGACACATTGAGTAATAGTTTGTGAACATTGAGTAATAGTTGAGTAATAGATCGCTTACATGACACATTGAGTAATAGTTGTGAACAGCTTCAATAGAATGTCATTTTACGCGACTTTAGGTATTGAACCTCATCAGCGATAAATGATAACACCCGGTTAGCAAAATGTAGAAACGATCAGTATATAGAAATAGAGAACAACTAGAACAACAATTATGAATGCCAACTGAAAAAATAGATGCATATCTTTCAGGTGAATGTCTTGCATAATAAAAGATTCATGTTTCTAATTAGTGAAAAAATTATCTTCAACTGAGATTATCCGTGCAATGTGTTTAAGATCTAAAAGCTCCCAACAAGGAAGATAACCTTCAATAACACTAGCCAACCAAAATTGTTGAAAATAAAGACGTTGGGGATAGTAAATCTTTAACAGGTTGTTCAAATTATTAAACATAGCAGCCAAGACTTTCACAAATAACACCTTATTGTTTTCAAAGAGGAAGAACACATTTGCTATTATATTTTTCGTTATAAAAAGTGCAAACAAAAAAAAAAAAAAAAAAAAAAAGAAAAAAAAGGAAAAGGACCTGTACGTTTTGTCGAAGTTGTCTCCTTTCAGCGACGGACAGAAATTAGAAAGTTAAACAACAGGAACCTCAGCAACAATGTAAAGGGCAAACCACTGCAAATGTGACCTGGCTGAATCGTTAGCACGCCGGACAAAATGCTTAGCAGCGATTCGTCCGTCATTATGTTCTAAGCTCAAATTTCACCGAGGTCGATTTTCACTTCCATCCTTTCAGGGTTCATAAAGTAAGTACTAGTTGAACACTGGGATTTGATGTAAAATTGACGCAACCCTTCCTTCGAAATCAGTAGCCTTGTACTAAAATTTGAAACCAATATTGAGCTAGCGAGCGACAAATTATGAAGTCGTTTCAATTATTAGAGGTAACAGACACATCTAACTCAAACCACACTTTACAATCTTCAGTAAAAGAAACCACATTGAAGAAGTTATTCCCACGTATATGAAGATTTAGACAGGAAACAACATCTACAACAACAAGAAGCACAGCAACAATAAGAACTGCAATATTGTAAAAGATAATATTCGACAATATACGTAAGAAAAAAGAGAATATAGGGGACAAGCAGCATATAATGAGATATCCATCATCCGGAATTTACTTGCAAAACATGATGGAAAATATAATTTCGAATTGATTGAATAAAAAAAAAAATACCATAAAATCTGAGTATGACATTGTGTATTAAGAAGAAAAATATGTGTGTTGCGAATGGACGCGAAAGTGTGTTGGGAGATGTTGATAGAAATGGAAGTGATCTGGGGAATAGATTTTATTGAAGTAATTCTAACGTAATAGAAAAAGATGTAAATGAAATACCTTTGTAACTGAGTAAACAGACATATACTAAGTAATCATTCTTTGACGTGTGTGTGTGTGCGTGTGAGTGTGTGTATGTATACACATTTAGTCGGCATCAGGAGATATGTGATATTCATATAAACCAGACACGAAAATCGATAGCTGACAATATGCAAACAACATGTTTAGACAATTTATTTCAGACCGTACTAATTTCACAGAGCGATAAGTAAATGTTTAGTTTTCAACTGAAATAAAGCTTTATAGCCTAATTATTATAGGTTTGAATTTCACTGAAATAGAAGCTCTCAGACGTGAATATACACACATGGTCTCACACGTGAGCATATGTGTATGTGCGTATAGATGTATATGTACGTATATATACATATGCATACATACATATATATATATATA
>NC_068988.1:35523810-35525615 GCF_001194135.2 Octopus bimaculoides
AAACACATAATTTTCTTATGGTTTCTTAAACATTCACTTGAACAAAACTGTACAAATCCAAATATATGGTACCCTAGGCATAACACCTACATGAACTTCTAACTTGTTGTCTCTTGAGGTCTCTGGGTGAGACTTGGATCCAACTTGTACAAATGCAAAACAAAAGTCAAACATAAAATAATAATAATAATAATCATAATAATAATGATGATGATGATGATGATGATGATGACGATGATGATGATGATGATGATGATGATGATGATATCTTTAATTTTCTACCAGGGTGAATGATGACGAGGACAACGCATAGACAGACATAAAAGTGTTCGGGTTTATATTTAATGAAATTATTAAAAAATAAGAAAGAAAAATAGGGGAGTATACATGATATACAATAAGACAAAGAGAGGTATACCTTGTATACAACAGAAAAGAAGGGGCAAATGGTGATAGTGATGTGAATCTCCTGATACAAGAGATCTTCTAGTGATAATTGAAGAACTGTACCGCCTAAGATTTCTCTGAATATCAAGGGCATATACCCTCTCCAAGCTCTTAACACCTTAGCTGTACCTGCTGTATATCATTGCCTAAATGTAATAAAATCAAATCTAGCTGACCTACAAAAAAAAAACGGACAGAAAACTTCAAACTGCTAATAGAATGTACAATCAAAGGCAGATATTGACCGCTTCGACCTGCTAAGGAAAGAAATTCGACGAGGGCTGATCCAAGTAGTATTCCCATAAAAAGCGACTACCATTGGTCTGTAGAAGTATTTAAACACGACCAATGATTGGATGATAATGTTAATAGGAGAATTCCAGAAAAAGCTCCAATCTGTAAACAAAGTAGCTGTGAAATACACAGCGGAATTACACACGAGAGACGCAGAAAACGCTAACGACGACTAATATCAACAAAAGCAACCAAATTTCATAGGATGTAAGCGGAGAAAGAGAGATACAGTGAGAGAGAAAATGAGTCAGAGAGGGAGAGTTAAAATAACAGGTTGGGGATAAGTATCAACTTTGCGAAAAGTATGTAGAGATAGGCTTGCAATGAACTAGAATGTGATTATGTCGATAAATTTCGGAAAATAAAACATATCTATGGTAAATTTATAGATGAAAAATGCGTGTTACTTAATTATATTTTAAGGTGATAAATAATATTCTTCCGAATATTAGTTTTCATTTCCTCATTTTGTATAAGCACAAAGAAATTTGATAAATATTGAATTATAATTATTGCATATTTGCTATAGTTCCCGATATTATCCGTAGTGGCACAGGTATACTCCCAATATATATATGATGATTAATACGCAATAGTAGAAGTAGTAACAATAATAATAAGAATAGTTTCAAATGTTGGTACAAGGCCAACAAGTTCAGAGTAGTTAGGAAGTCCATTACAGCGACCCCAGTTCTTAATTGGTCCTTACTTTATCGACCTAGAAACGATGAAAAGCAAAGTCGACCTCAGCGGAATTTGAACTCAGAATGTAAAGACGGACGAAATGACGCTTGATATTTTGCCCAGTGTACTGACCACTCTGCCAGCCCGTCGCCTTAACAAAAATGCGTGTTACAGTAATGATTTCAATTTTTGGCACAAGACCAGCAAGTTCAAGAGAGGGCTTTAATCGATTACAACGATCCCAGTTTTCAACCGGTACTTATTTTATCGACCCCGAGAAGATGAAATGCATAATCAACCTTGGTGGAATTTGAACTCAAAATGATGGTAAGGCGAACGAAAAGCCACTAAGTATTTCACCCGGAGTGCCAACAATAATG
>NC_068988.1:35526979-35530567 GCF_001194135.2 Octopus bimaculoides
AGTAACCACGGAATTCCTGGGCCACCATTCAGCAGCTGTTGACAGCAGAGGGAGCGCCTGACCAGTGCAACGCGTCCCTTCAACAGAAAGCGGAAAACTAAGCGCACCGGTTTTCTCAACCAGTGAACGTGGCAAGGGACGACGGTCAAGCAGAAATAGATGACGGATGCAATGTACGCACTCGACAGCTCCGCTCGACCTTTCAGGGACAGCTTCGTCTCGGCCCATTTCTGGGTGAGATTGGCTACCCTGCACGTCACCTCGTTCCATTTTTACTCAACCTGGAAGTCTGGATCAAATAAAACCTCGAGCAATAATAATGATAATAATAATAATAATTTTGGAAAAGTGCCAGTAGTTTTTAAGGGGAAATCGATTATTTTCAGCACAATACTTAACTGGTACTTTATATCAAGTACTCCAGAAGGACGAAAGACAAAGTTGACCTCAGCTTAATTTGAACACGGGACGAAACCAACCAAAAGACGCTAAGCATTTTGTCCTATGTACTTACAATTCTGTCAGCTTGTCAATTTAATCAATTGATTAATTCATTCATTGTACAATCAAGAAGTCTGAAATTTTGGGGAAGGGGATGCTCGATTACATCCACCGCAATGTTTGACTGGTACTTATTTTATCGACGCGAAAGATAAAAGTTTGATTCTACCTCAGTGGATTTTAAATTCAGAACGTAAAGACAAATGAAATGCTGTTAAACATTTTGTCCTGCAAGATAACGATTCAGCCAGCTAGCTGCCTTATTTAATTAATGATTAGTACTAATAATTCATATGCCTAGCTTAAAATATTATCTTTATTAGGATGAAGACAGTGACTTGTATATGTATGCTATGCATCATTGACGTCGTCAATGAGACATACTACGCATGTACGCCTTAGGAGGTAGACAGGCTTTTTCAACTGGAAAAATCATTACGTAGTAAGCGTCTTGCATATAATCTATGAACATATTATTTCAAATATAATTAATGTTTCGTTGTAACTTGGAAGTATCATTAGTCCAGTAATAAACGCACACGCTCACAGGTTCCATTTCACTTCTTTGTTCTAATGTTAACATACAAAAATTTTATTAAGCGACTGATTAAGTGCACAAGTGATTAGTTAGTTGACAAATACTAGAGTAGTAAAATTGAAGCAATGCGTGTGTTCATTATTAGCGTAGTGAACCGCCCAAAATACAAGTAATTTGTTTTAACTCACGAGTTTTCATCAATGATATTGTAGACCGAATTGAAAAACGAAATATAATTAAGGCGTGTTTTAATCCTTATTCTAATCTAATCAGATTACTTTATATTCAGTGTGAAAGTTTACCTTGGTGTCAGGGATAAAAACAACATATATGGCAGCGAGCTGGCAGATCCGTTCTCACGCCGGACGTAAGGATTAGCGACATTTTATCCGTATATACGTTCTTAGTTCAAATTCCGCGGGGGTCGACTTTCTCTTTCATTGCTTCTTCTTAATCCCTTTTGCCCCTTGTGGAGCTTAGGGCCTCAACAGTTATTTTCTACTTTTTGCGGTCATTGGCGTGTTTTCTTGGCTGCATCCCATGTCAGACCGTTAGTTCTGAGCTCGTCCAAAATGCTCAACTTCTATGTCTGCTTCGGGCGTCCTCGCTTCCTTTTCCCCTGCAGGTTCCAGTCAAGTGCTTGTCTTGTCATTTCATCCTTTCGGAGTCGATGAAATACGTACCAGATGACTTCTAGAGTCAATGTAATCGACTTATTATTCCCCTCAAACTGCTGGCCTTGTGCCAAATTTTGAAGCCAATTTAAGTAACATATATTGCAGCGGCAACTCATAAGCATTGTCGATACGTGAAATATTTCAGTATAAAGTTCACTGGCACAAAAAAAAAAAGAAAATGAAACGGAGGGAAAAACAAAAGTTTTTAGATGTTAATATTCGTCAACAAAATGTTCGACTTTCTACTTACATGGACAATGACACGGATGTGTGTGATTGTGCATGTTTGCGTCTGTATGTGTGTGTGTGTGTGTGTGTGTGTGTGTGTGTGTGTGTGTGTGTGTGTGTGTGTGTGATGAAGTTCGTTTCCAAGCAACGTCTATCCGAGTCTAATCCAACAATGAGTACCACATCTGGAAAATATCTCCCACCTTAGCTTTAAATTGAGCTGCAAATTGTAAATGGAATTTAGTAGACGGCGTCTGTGGAGGTTTTTGCGTTGTATGTTTGTGTGCGTATATATGTGTGAGTGTGTATCTGTGTCTCTGTGCATATAAGTGTATACACATGTGTGCGTGTGTGTGTGTTTTCTGAATTGTGATTCTGTGTATGGTTTTATTTTGTCTGTGCAAACACGTATATGTGGATGCGTATGATTGTTTGTCCGTGAGTTAGTGTATATGTGTGTGGGATTGTTTGTTTATGTATATGAGTGTGTGAGTCTCTATGATTGTTTATCTCTGTATGCATGTGTGTGTAAACATTGTCTGAGAAAATCTACGCTTTTGAATAAAAATACGATGCGTGGCATATGTTCTCCCGACGTCAGAAATTCATCGAATCAGAGATTGGCATATTGGAAACTTGTAACCAATGGCGCTATTGTTAACCAAATACGATTCATATTAAAGTAAAAATATATTCTGCAGGCGTTCAATTCCTCCGCTCTCTTTGGAGAATACATCCAAAGATATCAGAAATTGAATGAAATTGATTCAGCTGTGTATAGTCTTTCAGTGGTGCCGAATCTATCTATCTATCTATCTATCTATCTATCTAGATTTCTTCTTATGTGTTTATCTGCCTGCCTGTATATCTGTCTAGTTATTGCGCCGCCTTGACTGAATGTTTGTCTATACATGTAAATATATATCTGTGCATGTTTGCATATATGTGTAAGAAGAACAAAAAATTGGATCTATGCTTAAATCTTCACTTAACCGCTACATACTTTCAAGAACAGTCTCACTCCACGTCCCTCTGGCTGAATATTTTCTGCTACAGTTTCGGTTTGACGAGTGTCTTTTAATTAAAATTAGGTGGACAAGTAATAAAGACAGCATCTCAAATCCATCTTAGTTACGGTTGGCCGCATGACGTTAGCATTATATTTCAACTACCGCCCGGTAGTTGCATCTAACATATTCACTGAATATATAAACCGAGGAAACAAACTGATGTCAAAATTAAGCAGTAGAATGGAGAGGAGGTCTACTTCAAAACCTAGTAACAACAAACGTCAACGAATTTGTTTTCGTGGAAGACCAACTGTTCAGTGGTTGACCGTTTAATGACTGTTTGCGAGACAATTAACGCTGTGAGGATGTTTGTTTCTAATAACGTAGGATGCAACTATTATGACCAATACAAACTTTTTGGGAAGATTTACTATATTCATATAATCAGCCATAAATAAAACGGATTAGAGTTACGTTTCAACTTTATGTCCTGTTTGGCTATTTCTGGAGTCCATGAATTTAAAAATATCGTCTGATTTCTATATGTTCTTAATTGAAAAAAATAAACAAATTTTACATGTTTTATGGATTCTTTTCCCCATTCTCATTCACTAGCACAAATACACATAAGCAC
>NC_068988.1:35531085-35531455 GCF_001194135.2 Octopus bimaculoides
TATATATATATATATAGCAAGAACTGATGCAGTACAAATGTTTGAAACCCCCTCCATTTAATTGAACAACGCAATCATTACATCAATTTAAATGCAAGGCTCTCATCAGATGCACAAATGAATAGAATTTTAATCAGTCGAACATATTACTATAATTTTTTTTCAAATACTTTGACAGAGCAATAAGATGGAAGAAATCTATGATGTCGTTACTGTTTACTACACTTACAAGAAAGGAATGAAGCTTACTGCTGTCCGACTCATTAAAATTCTATTTATTTGTGCAGCTGATGGTAGCCCTGCATTTAAATAGATGCCATGATTGCATTGTTCAATTAAATGGAGCCGCTTGAAACGGTCGTACTGCATC
>NC_068988.1:35531465-35531964 GCF_001194135.2 Octopus bimaculoides
TGACTGTGACTGCGAAGTGTCTCAGCCTTTATCGGACTGTGGTATATGAGTTTTTGGGGGATGGGGTGCCTCTTAGTTGAATGATAATTAGTTTGTAGTGTAGATTCTGATCGTAAGATATTATGGAAGATTTCCATTCATTAAATTTTAGGTTGTGTTGTTGGTTAGATCTCAAACTACCAAGCCCTAGAGCTGACATACCTAAAGAGACACACCTGGCCATTAACTTCTAAATGCATTACTGAATTATGATCAACAACAACACCAAATTTATTCAACGAAAATTTTTCTATATCTCTGCATCAGAAACTACTCTATAACCTACTTATCATTAATCAGAGCCCCAACCCGCTTACCCCAGAAAATTTAAACCTAACAGCGTTTACATAAATGTAAGATGAACTCAAGGGGTACCAAACGAAGTAACTGGAAGCGTTCTCTCTGGGACAAGCCCGTTGTAGTTCAGGCTACTGCCGATAGAAGCCATTTGATGCGATCC
>NC_068988.1:35533028-35536388 GCF_001194135.2 Octopus bimaculoides
ATATACATATGACGTACTCTCCCGTCGGTTTCGGCGTATGAGACTTCGATAACATACTCTTTCTTTCTCAGTTATAAACCTTGTGGCGAATGTGACATTTAAGTCCCACCAACGATTTGCAAAGAAGGCCATAGATGTTGCAAATATGAGGATTACAGGTCAGTGAAAGTATATTTGCAGCCGCTTTTCTCCTTTGCCTTGCAACCGAAGCCTGTTAATACTAGTTGTAACAAAGTTTTTAATACCATTTTAACACAAATATCTCCATCTTCTTCGTTCCAAGGCTGTTTTTTCATTGGTGTTGTGAGCTATCTTCATCTCTAAGAGGTTACACTTCAGCTTGTCCTTATACCTGAGCCATGGTTTACCAACATTCGTGTGCCCACTCTCAAGCTAGCTGTATATAAAGACTTTGAGTATTCTTTCGTCACTCATTCTGACGACATGGTGGAGATCCCAGCGCAATTGTGATTGTATAAAGATGCTCTTAATTCCACCAATCTTACACTTGCTAAACAGATCGGCATTAGAAAGTTTGTGAATAACCGCCTTTTGTGGAAGATGTCAAGTTGCTTAATGTGTTGTGTTTAGGGTATCCACGATTCTGAGCCATACAAGAGAGTAGTAAGAATGACTGCTTAATAGACCTGTACTTTGGTGTCAATTTTGATGTCCCTTTCATTCCATAAGTGATAACGGAGTTTTCCAAATGCGTTGGTTGCCTTTGCAAGATAATCAACGATTTTATCATCAAGCGAAACACCCAAATTCACTTCACATAATGACTTCACATAATTTAGACATTTCCCAAAAACCTGTATAGGAGTGTCAGGAAAACTGTGAACTGGCGGCCTCTGCTTGACACATCGAATTTATTTAGGAGTCGGCAAGTTTGGTGGATTATTTCCGTCTTCTTTATGCTGATAGTCAAACCAAAGGCTTTCCATGCAGAAGAAATCCGGCCTAGAAGCTCCTGAGCTTCCTCTAAGGAGGTAGCTACTAGTGCATCATCCTCTGAAAAAAGTAGATCACGAATAATACTTTATGACAGGTTTTATTTTCCGTCCTGCGTGGTGTCCAACTACCATCTCCTCACCATCCAGCTTGGTGGGGTTGCCAGTTTATTCACCGACGACCCGATCATGTAACAAGTTGTACTGGGTTTTATATATATAGTAGTCTAATGACTGAAAAAACTAAAAGGTAAAAGGTATCCATTCATTTAATCTTATAATTATTTGATAAGTTTAAAATAAATTTCACCTTGAAATAAGTTTTGGATTTAATATGATCCATCGTAAATTATTCAGGGTGGTACGCCGCCATTGATGTTGCTTTGGAAATGAAACTGGTATACGTGGAAATATAGTAAAAATAATAACTGGTTCCGATTTGAGCACCGGGCTAGTAATTTTGAGTACGGGGTGATTAGTTGATCGTACTTGAAGGGCACTTTATTTACCGACCCTGAAGAAATGAAAGGCGAAGTTGATTACGGCATGATATGAACTCAGCGTAGAATAGCATTGAAAAACCACCGCAAGTTTTTTCTCATTTCATCGCTTAACGCACTTTTTCATCCTCCACACTCGTGTTAATTAAAATTGTTTCTTAGACGAGGAAGTAACTTGGAAGTAAGAATTAGTCGATTACATGGAGCCTCTCCCATCTCTCTACTCAACTTCATGCAGATTCTTTTCACGTCATGCAACTTTGACTTCATTGGTATTTGAATTCATAATGTAAACAACGGGAAGTAATATGGTAATGTATTGTGCCCGATGCACTAACTATTGTCCCAGTCCAGTGCCTAATAATAGTATTTTTGAAACAGCTCCGAAAAAATGAAATGCGTAGTTGACCGTAGCGGTATTCGATCTCAAATGTTAAAATCCGGAAGAAATACGACAAGGCATTGTGCTCGATGTTGTAACTGTCCTGTCAGTCCAGTGCCCAATAAAATCATATACAGTGTAACTACTGAAAGAGCTGAAATAGGCTGTGCATAGCATGTACATTCGTTCTTCAATGTTTTGATATGAAATTCCACAGAAATCGTTCATGCTTTTTCATCCATAAAGTGTTGATAACTACCAGTGATAGTTTAAAGTAGATAGATGGATGGATAGAACGACGCCAAACATTGTTTAATAAGGATTACTGTCAGTTGAATTGAATTCAGTACATTGCTGGTATTTATTTTGTCGACTACGCATGAGTAAAAAGCAAAAGTAAATTTAAAATTAGTAAGATTAGAACTCCATATCTAAACAGATAAAGCACAATGCTTTATTGAATTTAAGCTGACCTACAATGTCTGCTTCCAACTCTCTCCCATCTTTTGGAGCTACAGATATATAGATAGATGAATAGACAGACAAATAGATAAACATTGGAATAGATGGGTAGACAGACAGACACATAGAAAGACATACAGACACATAGAAAGGAAGACCGGCATAAAGACAGACAGGCACATATAAAGACAGACCGACAGACAAACAGATAGATAGATAGATAGATAGATAGATAGATAGATAGATAGATAGATAGATAGAGAGGATGAATACTAAACAAAAAGATTTAGAAAGAAAGCATTAATGATAATTAAGAAGAGAGATGAATGATCATATGAGAGAGAAGCGAAGAAATAGAATGGGAAAGTTAGCAGCGCGAAGGAGACAGATGAAGAGAACGTGTGCTTGTGAGAGAGCAGATATAAATCAATATAACAATATAACGATATAACAATATAGGTTTTAGCCAAAAGCGTATCATCAATAGAGAATAGAGAAGTGACAAACATGGCGTCATTAGAAAAGCAATGTTAATAGAACAACGTTACGTTGCTATCCAATCAGTCCGTGGATAGCCTTATGAGTAGCCGGTATGGTTGAAAGGGAGAAATAACGGAGAAATGTTAAATGAGAAGGGCGGTAGGATGGCGAGTGGAACGGTAGAAGGAAGAAGAGAAGATAAAGGAGAAATAGTGTGAGTATTAGAGGAATAGAGGAGAATTAACGGAAAATAAACACAACTCAATGGAGCGCGATATACTAAGAGATTTATCGGGGAGGAAAGTGGTTGAGAGAGGGAAAGAGATGGAAAGAGAGCGAAAGAAAGAGAATAAATAAGAATAAGTGGACTGAGCCATAGCAAGCAGACTTTATATATTACACACACATATATATATATATACATGCACATATATACATATATGTATAAATATCTGCCTATCTATCTATCTATCTATCTATCTATCTATCTATCTATCTATCTATCTATCTAGCCGAATAACTACCACTCTGTCAATTACTTTCTCTCTCTCTCTCTGTATACATATATATATATATATATATA
>NC_068988.1:35536433-35542596 GCF_001194135.2 Octopus bimaculoides
ATATATATATATATATATATGTATGTGTGTGTGTATATATACATATACATATGTATACACAGACACAGACACAGACACACACACACACACACACACACACACACACACACACACACACACACACACACACATATATATGCTCATCTATGTATGTGCGTAAAATTGTCAAGAGAACCGGTGTGCACAAGGAAAGCAAACAGATAAATAGGGGGAAAAGAATAGAGGCAAACTTAAGATGGTGGGAGATTTAGAGGTTGTGAGACAAATAGATATATATGTATATATATATAAACGTAGATACACATAGACCCGCATGCACCAGAAAGAGACTGTGCCAAAAAGAGAGGGTGAGAGATATATGAAGACAATGAAATGCGAGAAGTAGTCAGACAAAGAATGAAACAGAATGAGATACATTAATCAAACAGTTCGGACATTGTTATAAAAAGCCAGGACATTGGAAAGTTCAGAGGAAAGCATTAAACTGAGAATATGGCCGCTACGCATATGCATACATAGAAATATATATTTCTAGCTAAGTATGAGTATACATATATGTATACGTATATGGATGTATATACTTACTTGTATATAGAAAGACATACAAGCAAGCATATATATATATATATATATATATATATATATATATATTATATATATACATGTGTGTATATCTATACTTTTGTATGTATCTGTATTAGTTTGCTTGATATTGAAGATACTGAGGAATGTGTGTAATGATTGGCAGAATTCCAACTGGAAAAGCAATGACAAACGAATTCTTAGCTTAGAATTAATGGCATCAAGTTGCAATGCATAGATCTCCCACAGTAAATCAGCTTTGTGTGTGTATATACATACATACATACATACATGAACCTACTTATGCAGACATACACTTAAACACACACATACACACACACACACACACACAAACACACGCACAAACACACATCTGTCTATACCCTATGCATGACTATGTATTTGGTTGTGTAAATATGCATACGTGCATGTTTTTCTGTGTCTGTTTGCGTCTCCCATTTTCCATAGCAATTTATATATATATATATATATATGAAAGTACGTATGTGTGTATATACATGTATATATGTGTGTATATATGTATATATATATGCACACATACACACACATATATGTATACGTGTATATTTATATATTTATGTATGTATGTATGCATGCGTTTCTATCTGTTAGTCTTTTTTTGTGATTGTTATAGTGATAACTTAGCTTTCCTTAGGGAGAAATAAATAAATAAATAAACACATGATTAAGCAAATAAATATCAAACTGATCTTTTTATTTTTATCTTATTTTATTTTATCTTTTTACTTGTCGATTTCTCTCGTAATTATAATCATGAATATTGGTTAAGGACACAACATATCTATAAGGTAGTAGCGACAGAGGAGTAGGGAACTGAAACGGAAAGCTTCTGTTTCGTATTCTCTATTGTAAGGCATAAGTGTTGGCAGCGAAATTTGAGAATAGTTACTTGAAATAATAAACAGCTTCACAGTATGAGGTAAAAGAAGAAAAATGACCGCTGTTTTTGTGCATAACATACATGCTTATATAAACATGCCTAGCTCATACTTAGCACAGACATGAACATTAACAGTTCAACCAATCAGAGGTCCTCAACTCAGAAACGATTTGGTCGATCAAACACATCGAAACAGAATCACTCAAAGTCCCTATGAATCATTCGTTATCATCTTTAAAAAAAAATTCCAAATGACACTTTAGCTTATCTGCCCTTATGACTTGAAGAATTTGGCAAAAAAAAAAAAAAAACCTGAGATGGCTTCACCTATCTGCTTCATAAAGGTAAATCTGGCGTACAGTAGTAATATCAACTACAGCACCTAAAACTGTTCTGATGTAACAATCATGTGATAGGTCGTAAAGCTGCATTTTATTCCATTATCTAGCATAACTAACAGAATTAACTCTCCTAATTTCATCATTCTCTACGTCTGATTCCAACATTCTGAACCAAACATTTATTCTCTCCTCTGCAAATCATTTATCTAGAATTCTGTCTTTGCGCAGTCTGTTCAGACTAAATTTGACGATTCTTTATATCTCCTTTTATGAGAAACGCCTTGATGGATTGGTGAACAGTCATCGGCAAAGAAGAGCATAGTTATTAAATTTGTAATTGAGAAAGAGGTTGCTGACCTAGAGGATTCAAAGTCAAACGTATCACCTGTATTGTGATCGTGAAGGCTGTAAGACGTGACCGTGGCATATGCAATAGAGACTACGAAGCTGTGGCCATAAGGAAAGAAAAACGTCACACTCTTTGACTGCGTCCGCACGCGAGAGTTTGTCCCCATTTCCTGAACAAGGCCTTAAGCTCAATTCAGACGGTTATGTGAGCCTGGCTGAAGGCCATAATTCAGACGGCTATGTGAACCTGCTGGAAGGCTATAATTGTGGCAACAGGATTCGGTTCCTTCTGATACCCCCGGAAAGAGTCAGATATGGCCCTCGGAGAACTTTTATGACTTCACCAGCTTCAGTTTCTGGCCTCTTTGTTGCCGCGGATGTAATCTTATGAATTAATATGTGAGGCGCTCGGTTGAGAAAGAAACCATTGCAATTCCCATGTCAACCTGATAGCAAAGATCATGGAGGTGTTCAACAATCTTCCCAGGGACACAGTGAGGAACGCATGCGCCAGGTCTTGGTGCCGTCTTGAGGCTGTGATAGAAGCTGATGGCGTCTATGTTGAGTAAATTGCTATCTCTCAGCCACAATGTAGGTGATATGTTTTGATTTTTAAAATTCTTTCTTTTTGGATAGGATAATTGCAATTTTCCCTGACCAGAGACTGTCAAATTTAGTATGAATATCACATACTTTCTCTTTCTGTGACTATTTTTCACTATATCACCCTTTCACACAGATCACTTCGCTCCCCCCCGTCTTCCTCTTTTTCTGTCTCTCTCTTGCCCTGTATCACTTTCTTTCTAGCCGTCTATGATTCACAACAAGTATTCAAACAAAACATTGCAGAAAATACACTGAGAGAAGGGTTTACAGCATAAAACTATATTTCAATGCCAGTGAGACTTTTAACTCGTAAATTGACAATCTTTCTATATATACGAAAACAAATACTAACAAAACAAAGTATCAATTTCGAACGTACCGTAATATATCAAATGAAACACTTTTACATTAGTATTGTTTTTCTTACATATCACAATTTCGTTGTCACGTCTATGTGTTTGATAAGTTTACTGCGAAACTGTTTTGTACCGTGATAGATTTTCATACACGTTAATTTAAGCAATGTTTCTTTTTTTTTACCTTGAACTCACGTCCGTCAACGATTTGTAAGAGAAAATTAAGACAAAAATTATGTGGAAGACTCTCAGAACTGCCTCTCTGTCCCTCTCTCTCTGTCTCTCATACCCCTTACCTCTCTCCCCTACCCTCTTTGCCTCTCCCTCTCCACCTCTCTTTCTCATGAATACGCTTGAGCTAGTTGCTAGAATATTTGATCTTCGTTTGTGAGTCAAATACCCGATGCATACACGCGCGCGCGCGTGTCTACGTGTGTGTCTGTATGTGTACGTATATATACACGTTTATGTCGGTGATTTGGGGTGTGAATGTGAATGTGAGTGCGCGTTAACTTTGACATGAGATGAAGGTACATTTCTCTTCACCAAAGAATACTGCTTTGCGGCATATAGTTCTGTCCGAGTTATCTCCATTTAGACTAACATCTACATACCTTTAGTGCTTAATGAAATCAGTCACTTATATACTAATGTACAATGATTGGTGCAATCGATTAAAACTATTAAAGGATTCATGACCGCAGTCAAATCAAATAATATTAGAGAGAATATATCGTGTATTGCAACATTCCTGTATTTATTAAGTTGCTGCTGTCACGTTAAGCCAATAATTTTGCTATGCTTCCTAATTAGAATGAAATTATATAAATTTACAGAGGAGCATTTCAATATGTTCCTTTATATGGTTTGAGATATTTGACACAGTACTGATCAAAAATTGAATAAAAGACCTAATATATTTAGTGACCTTAAAGACTTACCCTATGCAGGTGCAATGATGGCAGTGTGGTTAATATGTTGCTTTGCAAGAGAATGAAATTTCTTTTGTTCGATCCTTGTACGAAATTTCTTGTGTTCGATCTTGTATAACAGCCCGTCGTCAATTGAGTAAAATTTGATATGCAGAAACTCAATATGCGTGCGCACACAGACAGACAGAGAGAGAGAGAGAGACACACACACACACACACACACACACACACACACACACACACACACACACACACACACTCACACAGACCCTCCACACGCACACAATCAATCAGATACGTACATAAAGCAATACCAACCCATTCACGCAAACACATACGAACATACATATCAACACCAACGCACTCATCCACTTATCATCTCACCTCTCACCGTCAAATCTAACTGCATCTGCTAACTTGTCTGGTACCACTTCCTTAAGTACACATCACATATTCACACACACACACACACACAATCACACACACAATCACACACACACATACGTATATATACGTATATTTATAGACTTTATTGAATCAAGCATGTTTTTCGCTGCCACAAGAGGGTAAAGAACGATAGAGAGACAGGAGTCGATGACGGATAAGGGAGGGAGCGGGATAGTAGCACATCAAGGCTAGTTGAAAACATTCACAGTTTTCCGGGTGAAGTTGGCCATGTGTGTATATGGACATGAACGTGCAGTTTGTACTTGTAGCAACTGTACATAGAATTATTCATGAAGGTCGTATCATGCACAAATTTGTGAAAAGATTGTATCTAGTAAGCTCTGTGACGTAAAGAAGTAAAGAGAAGAGGATGACCGCAGAGAGATGGTTGAGCTCATTCCTTCTAATCCAAGATTATTTAAATAATCTTGGATTTAAATGAGTTGTGATGAAAGCTGGATCTACTGCTACTGCTATGATGCAGAGGTCAAAAGACATATTATCCAATGTCAACATCCCTGATTCCTTCAGATCCAAGAAGGCCCGACACCTCTGTCCACTTGGAGGTTCATAATGACCCTCTTTTTCGACAGCAAGGACGTCATTTACATCCACGGTGCGGTCAATAAAAAGTTGTTTGTGGAGATATTCAGTGAGTTCAGAAATAGATTACGTTGCACAATGGGAGATGCCACCCAATCGGGTCGGTGGTGCCTGCACCAGGCTAGTGTACCTGTTCAGAATTCCATCCTAGCAACCAATCCCTTGACAGAGACTGGCATCAAATTTTTCCCGGTAATCTCCCTACAATATAGCCTTGCTTCATATGACTTTTGTTTGCTCCTCAAGCTGAAGGAGAACCCCTCAGGTTCAGTCATTTTGAAGAAATTGAGAAGAGGAAGGCGGCTATGACAAGGGTCCTGGATACCTTCATTTTGGATGTCTTCCGCGGGGACTTCACAAAGTAAGAGGAGCGCTGTAACAGGTGCACAGAAATCAGAGATGCTTTCAAACAGAAATATCTGATGCATTTTCCGAAGCTTATATACTCATATAAATTTCATCTGTGAGTTAATATAAATATAGCAAAAATATCTATGTATATGTATACGTATACACATATCTATCTATCTATCTATCTATCTATCTATCTATCTATCTATCTATCTATCTATCTATCTATCTATCAGTGTATGTGTGTGTGCATATTTGTACACATAAAAATGCATACGTGTACACACATATATACACAGTTTTTCGTAATGATACGTACAACGTAATTCTCACCTTACATTAGAACAGTAAGGAATTCTGCAATAAGACTGAGTTAGAGTGGACATACTGCATCCGAAGGTATTCGTGCCGGAAATTAAGTAATATAATACCTATGGTATTATTTGAAAAACTTAAGAACGTTCGATTGATTATCGATACCACCGCTGGTACGATTAATGAAAAATGGACTAAGATGATTATATTGGAAGTTCAGTTATTTGAGTGAAATTCAACGTCTTTTTCTGTTATGACACACTAGATCAATCATATGACGAATTTTACTCTGTCTTTTATTGTATCTCACTCCTTTTCCTCCTCTTCGATATATATATATATATATATATATATATATAT
>NC_068988.1:35542967-35548947 GCF_001194135.2 Octopus bimaculoides
GCTGGTGAAAAAGTTATCTATAATACATTTATGAGTTAGTTGAAAGAGGTCATGAGTTCAATTTGCTTTCTTGGCTTTAGGGAAAAAAGATACCTGTGAGGGCTTATTTGAAATGTTCTTTGACATTTTGAATCTGTATGTATGTATGTATGTATCTGTACACTATCTCCCACATACTCCACCTCTACCTACACACATACCCCACATAACCCCACCCTCAGCCTAACTCACACCCCACCCATGCTTTCCCCACTATCGCTCCCCCATCTCCCAAAACCATCACATCACACCACGCTACACCATATCACACAACTCATCACTTCACAACACACCACCACGCACGCACCAGCACTGACCAATTCCCATCCCCACATTTTCACACCTTATCTTTTAAGTTGCAGTCCCTCAGATTAGATTCGACACTGTGGTTGTTTGTAATAATGCTCGTTTTATGCTAATTAATAAATGAGCCTAAGTTTTTGCGACAAGAAAAGATAATCTTCAGTGTTCTCCTATTTAAAAATCCTATAGCTCTTATGGCTAGATTGAAAATGTTTAGAAACTAATTTTAAGAATTTCCGACCTATATTAAATTTTATGGCAATATTAAATAATCTACGTTATGAAGTTTACTTTCTATCGAAATTCGTACGCTCATTCGTTGGAAGAAAGTAATCAGATTCTTTCTAAGTTTATCTAACTCATAGCCGTTTAAAATATGGATGACTATAAGACCGTCATCCCTGTATAATCCTGCAACTATGAAAGGAAATTCCAGATGCAGATTATGAAAAATATAAGTTCCTATAACTATACACAACTCTGCCCCATCATATGCCGCCATCGAAAATAGAATCCTCACTCTTTTTGACACAGGTGAAATCATCGTAAAAAAAAGAAGGAATTTCCTTGCATGCAAGATAATATCTATATCCGAGCTATCGATGGTGACATATGCTTGGCGAAGTCTAATGTCTTTAGAAGCAAAGGCCTAGATATTAACGGGTAAAAATCGACAATATCAAACTGCGTACGTTTGCAGTTATGCTTATAGCTAATCCCTTTGAACCGATATATCACTAACTTGCTATTTTTCCAACTCCGTAAATTTAATTCACTATTTAACTTGCTTAAAATACGATCTAAAATATATTTGCTAATAATGCCTATTTCAGTTTTAGCTAGATTAATTAGTCTACATTTAGGGTTTATATTGAAATTAGCTTTATAGTCTTTCATGGTAATAAAAGGTTGGCGTGGGGAGAGATATTCTATCCTATCACTAACTTTAAGGTTGTTAGCAGTTCTTCTTGCCCCCAAATTCATCTCTTTATATAAATTTGTGTTTATGTTTTTGTAGGTGTCCGTGACGCTGTTCGATCTATTACTATTTCTCTTTTTGATTGGTTTCATATTTTACTTTTTATATTTTTTGTCTTTATTTTACTTTGAGAATGCGAAGCTTGTAACTATACTTTTTATTGGCTGGTTTCTATTCTTCAGTATGTGCGTTATATATTTCGAAATGATACACAAAATATTTCCTATACTCTAACATTTACCATTCTATCGTATGGTAATATAGAAACAACTCGCAGAGAAAAAAAGTGGTATTCTTGGTGAGAATGTGCATTAATATAGTATAATGTGATTGGCAGTTTCCTCAATAACTTCTTTTGCATTTGTCCATATTTTATCATTTATTTCTTTCAGCCACTGGACGGCTGTGATATTGGGCTACAAGCTGATGTACTTTAGTCGAATAAATCGATTCATGTATATACGTTTTAAAGGCTGGTACTTATGCTCTCGGGTTCTTATACTGAACTTCTAAATTAAAGGACGTAACAAAGTAATACTTGTTGTCAAGTGATAGTGCTAGTGGACACATATTTACGACGGGCTTCTTTCTACTAAATCCACGACAGAGCTTTGGTCGGCACGGACTTTTTGGAGAGGAACCTTATCCAAAAATTCACGCAAAGGGTATGAACCTGGAAATATGAAGTTGGGAAGCAAACACACATCATATTACAAAGCCATGCTATTGTCTGAATCTATTCACTTTTCCATTTTGATAACGTCAAAATATTTTGCCACGCGCATGAACCTACAAGCTGGCAAATCGTTGGCTCCTTAAACATCTTCCCATTAAAAATATCTTTCACAAATCAGCAGCCTATTTTAATTGTAACCTGGTTATAGCATGTCTTTAAAGATATACTATTCAATATAATTCTCAACCCCTTTCCAGATTAAGAATTACATTTAACCCAGAAAGTTATCTGGTTTGCCCTTCCTTTATTTATAAACTGTTATAGGTAAAGAAGATTTCTGAATTTGATACATCAATCTTTGCAAGCAACTTGGATTATGAAACCAATTTTAATAGAAACTGTTGAAATACTATGTGAGATAGGATACTGAACGAAATGAATTATTATCAGCCAGCAAACTTAATGCATCTATAGTTCATACGTGTATTTGCAAGCGTAGATAATTGGTCACATATCCGATTACCCACGCGTGCAACACGTATGCATAAGTGAATATAGTTGAAGCAAGCTCTAAAAAGAAGAAAGGAACAGCGGGCATGGAACAAATATCTGAATGATTAAAGTATCATTAAAATTATACAAGCTATAGTGAGAAAGATGAAAAAGACATCTAAAGCTTAATGTAAATATGCTTGGAAGCTCAAAGAGAACAACGTGGACTACGCAATTAAATGAAGTATTAGAGAACAAAGCAGGCTAGGCTATGTAAGAATGGAACAGAAAGATGCCTTTTGTGCACTGCAGAGAAGGATAATTTATTGCAATGTACAATATATACTAACACTAATTGATTGTACTTTCATACAGAATGTTCCCATCATAGCAGATATATTTTAATTTATTGTAACTGGGTTTCGCCCGATCTTTTTCCAAAATTACTTTTATTACATATGTTGTCTAATTCTTTCATCAACCGCGGAACCTATATTGTTTCGCCTTTATTATTTCACTAATTTGTATTTATTTACCTTACTCCTAATACTGCTAGATATAAATTGATACGCCACACACAAACAATTTCGCAAAAGCAAATCACGAACACATAGGACATTAACTAGAGGAGCATAGAAGTATCAAACAGGATATTAGTTATGCCATGGGTAGCAATTAGTGAACCGTAGACAATATAATATAGAGGGGCTTCATAAAAACAATGTAAGCGATATAAAATTAAAGGCGTACTAAAAACAAACAGGATATGGAACAATGTGGTAAATATAGAAAATTACCAAACTGGATATCGTAAACAGAGCAATGACGCGCAAACTGATATACAGAAAAATTAAAATATAAAGTAACATCGACAAGCAAGAGCAAATACGACCAATGAAAAGTGTAGAAAGAACGAGTTAAGCAAATACAAATGATAGATCAGACAGAGTTAACACCCATAAAGAAGCAAAACCTGGAAACCGACCAATTTAAATGATGGCCATAGATTAAAGCACGAAACACTCACTAATACAGGTACACATACATACGCGCACACACAGACACAAACACAGACACAGACAGACAGACACACACACACACACACACACACACACACACACACACACACACACACACCGACTCACACATACCGACACACATACGAAGTCACCACAGGAATTAAAAGCGAACTTCTCACCTGATAATCGCAGTGTTGTGAAAGTCAATATGTGAGTTTATATATCCCTCGGATATGCAAACACCTTTTGCTACAGAAACAGATCAATGAACATTTTTTATTAGTCAAAATATGTGACAACAGACTGGATTATGAATGACGTTATCTGGTCGGAAAGAAGTTGCGTTTCTGCATCACTGTTCGTCCTTAGCTGCGAATTCCTAATTATTCATCACATTCATATACAATGAGAGTCGCTTTTTTAAAAAAAAGTAAATAATAGTACGTTTATGTATGTGTTTTGCAAGATCCTTGGTGTGATTATATTTTGCCAATTAAACAC
The DNA here is from genome assembly GCF_001194135.2 of Octopus bimaculoides. Lineage (NCBI taxonomy): Eukaryota > Metazoa > Mollusca > Cephalopoda > Octopoda > Octopodidae > Octopus > Octopus bimaculoides. The sequence goes on from NC_068988.1 coordinate 35,546,977, forward strand.
CCGCACTATATGTTGGGTCTAAAGACAAAATGGAGAAAGCAACGCAAAAGGAGAGAAGTGGAATAAAGTGTACTTGAATAGGTTTCAGGATGTATGACGGAGCTTTGACAAGACAACAACCATACCACAACCAGCACCAGCACTAGCCCCAGCACCAACACCAAGACTACCACCAGCACCAACACCAGCACTACCAGCACCAGCAGCACCAGCACCAGCACCAGCACCAGTAAAACAACTGAAATCCAAACTAAAACTGGAACAGCAACGCATCATGATAAAACGATGGCAAGAATAACCCATACATGGCAAATATTTGCTTAAACTGAACGGGAAAGAAATAGACAAAACAAAATCTTAACAATGTCTGAAATCTCAGGACTCAAATCACAGACTGAGGGATTTTTAACTCCAGCACAAGATCAAAGCCCCGATACCAGAAATCACCCACAAACACATAATGAAAAGAAATACAAATAACTGTCGAATATATGGTGATAGAGAAGAAACAATAAACCATATTGTCTCTGGTTCTCCAGTCCTTGCTAAGAAGGAATATATTCACAGACACGATTGAGTTGGGACCTTTATACACTGAAGGTTATGACGACACTATGGAATAAAAACAGAAAAAAGATGGTATAGGCATACGCCAGAAAAGGTCACAGAAAATGAGAAAGCTACCATACTCTGGGATATGCCAATACACAGACAGAGATATGAAGGCTGATAGACCGGATATAGTTGTCAGGGGAAAAAATACTTTCTAATTGATGTATCAATACCGAGAGATGACAACGTTTCTCTAAAACAAACGGAGAAAATTTCAAAATACAAACACCTGGAAATAGAGGTAATTCGAATGTGGAGCCTAAAAACAAAAAAAAATTCCTATTATAGTTGGTGCATTATGTATGATAAAAAAGATGCAAACAAATACGTAACAAAAACACTAGAACTCACAAGTATATATGATATACAGAAAATAACATACATCCTACGTAAAACACTTTCAATACAATGAAAGTAGGAGCGCCCTAAGAAACCACAGCACATACCGAAGGCACACAGAGCTGCACGTGTAGTTAAAACACCTAATAAAAATAAGACTACTAAAGAAGAAGAAGAAGAAGAAGAAGAAGAAGAAGAAGAAGAAGAAGAAGAAGAAGAAGAAGAAGAAGAAGAAGAAGAAGAAGAAGAAGAAGAAGAAGAAGAAGAAGAAGAAGAAGAAGAAGAAGAAGAAGAAGAAGAAGAAGAAGAAGAAGAAGAAGACACCGGGGAAGTTTAACATGTGAGAACGATAAATTCACTGCTCCGAAACTTATCCAAAAACATCGGAAATAAAGACATCGCATTGAGCCAAAAAATAGCTGACAAAGGGTTGGACTATATCCGAGTAAGTAATACTCATTGAAATTTATTTCTATTTTTCCAAATATAATGATGTATTTTAACTTGAAACCTCCACTACCCGCACAGCGATCGTAAACACACGTGTTACATCAAAACGAAACCATCTTCGAACCCAAACACACCATGTACAAAAAAATTACAAACAGATTAGATAACACCGGTATTATTACACCCAAGAATAACAACCGAGAAGTGCGTACTGTAAGCTTGTTACGAAAAAAATACGAAGATCTGAACGTGCAAAACAATCTGACAACAGAAATAAACGAACCGGTACCTTACGAAAACGATGACCGTCAAAATAAAGGACCGGACGTTGTTCCTCATGTCCCACAAACAAAATCAAAACGGCATAAATGGACACGTGAGGAATACATTTCGATACTATACGCCTATTTCACAGCAGTGCTCTACCCATAAAACGAAAACGCAACAACACATACATATAAAATATGGAAGAAAAATAATGTAAATATAGACCTCGATAAAACAATGAACCCTAACAAACTAGCTAACATAAGAAGATATATTCTAAAAGCAAAAAAAATATCAGAAATA
>NC_068988.1:35552184-35554827 GCF_001194135.2 Octopus bimaculoides
CACCACAGCAAACCACAGCACATACCCAAGGCGCACAGAGATGCGCTCGGTAGTGAAGTGAAAGCACGTTATAAAAATAAAACTACTGAAAAATAATAATAATAATAATAATAATAATAATAATAATAATAATAATAATAATAATAATAATAATAATAATAATAATGATGATGATAATAATAATAATAATACACAAGCAAAAGCCCCATAGCAACACGTACACATACAATACAATATTCCCCACAAAACAAAATGCAGCATACACCACCCATCCAGCACAAAGATGCTAGAAATGATGCAATAAAAAGTTGCTTGAATCTTTCAAATGTTGAAAAATAATATTGATGATGACGATGTTGACGAACGTTACTTTACTTAAGTTTATGAGAGACAGGAGTTTCCGAAAATGTCTGTAACAGCAGAAATGAAGCTGGATCCTTAAGGTTTGGCCTCTCGCACGGCATTGGAACAGAAAAGATGAAGACTGACCACAGCTATCGTCCTAATATAGCATCAGCTGATAACAGAGCAAGGGGGAGGAAGTGGACCAGCGAAGAAAACAGGATGGTGATACAGTGCTACTTAAAAAATGAACCTAAAAGAAGCGCCTATAGAAAACGGCTTTTAACACTTGGGGTAGAAAAGGTTATACTCAAAGGGACTGAGGAGCGATTAGGTGATCAAGCTAATGCTATTAAAAGAAAGTGGATGACAGAATTGCAGGAAGAAGAGATCACAAGAGAACTGGAAAAGAAAAGGGATCGAGCAGTGGAAAAGGCAATAACAACATAAGAGATACAGCTCAAACCAAAGAAGAACATAAAGGAAAAAATAATAATAGCGCCACCAGTAAGGAAGGGACAACTGCCACCAACGACTTAAGTAATTTAAGTGAGTAAGATCAGAATATTTTAGATGAGTTGCAGGAAGAAATGAGTAAAGAAGTAAGAAAAATATTGCCAGCATTAAAAGACATCAACAGCAGGAAGCTATAAGAAAAGACTAGGAAAGTACATTCTCTTATCAAGAGGATAGAGACTAAAAATACAGTAGACACGAACTTATTGATCTATGTAGGACGGGTAGTAGTCACCAGAAGATTAGATATCTCACGGGGAAATATTAAAACAGAGCAAATGTGGAAAAGGAGACAACAAAATAAAGTGGAGTCTTTAAGAAAGATATGAGTGGAACAGAAACCTGGAAAAAGTTAGGAAACACAAGATGCAAATCTTCCCCCGTGAAAAAAAATATTTAGTCAAAGAGAGAGTGTTTGGGACAATAATAGCAGCGTTGAAACAGCGCATTATAGAAGTAGCAGACAAGCTCTCCAGATATCAGACAAGAAGAGACCAATATCAACAGAATATACTATTTTAGACTCATCAGAGGAGATTTTAGCCAAAGTGGAGAACGAAGTACTGTAGATGAGAAAAGTATTGCAGAGAAAGTTAGAAAGTTCTGGATTTATATTTGGGATATACCAGTCAATCATAATGGAGATGCAGTATGGTTAAAGAAAGCAAGGGAAGAAGTGGTGAGTGAGAAGCAGAAAGATCTATGATTAATCCGTGGATTAGTGAGTTAAGTATTAGGAAAATGCCGAATTGGAGGGGCTCGGGACCAGATTTAGTGCAAGGGTAGTGGTTCACGAAATTATATAGTTTACATGGGACGCTGAGGGAACAACGCATGGTCTATTATATATAGACAAAGCAGTTCTAAATAAAGTAAAAGCTAGAAAGAAAAATTCTAACAAAAGCATGGGTAGATTACAAGAAAACCTATGGCATGATGCCACACTGATGGATAAGTGAATGTTTGAATATGTTCAGTATAGCAGACAACATAAGAGAATTAATTAGCTTCATTGCATAAAATACAGAATAGACAACACATCGGATAGTGATAAGTACAGAATCTGTGGACAAGACGGTGAAAGCTTATGGCATATTACCAGCAAATGTACGCCACTAGCCTAGCAGGAATATAAGAGACGCCACGACAATATAGCCAGGCTAGTCCATTGGACACGTTGCAGCAAGTGTGGATTTGACAGAGAAACAAAATTGGTACGACCACAAACCCGAAGGCATCATCGAAAATGATAATGCAAAGATCCTGTGGGATTTTATGATTCAGTGCGACTATGAGATAATAGGACGCCAAACATAGTCTTAATTGAGAAACAAAGCAATCGATGCTGGATCATAGATATAGCATGCCGAGCTGACAACAAGGTATGCGATAAGGAAGAAAGAAAAGTTGACAAATATGACAAGTTACCTTGGAAGGTAAAGCAGTTGTGGTCGATGAAATAGTTAGTAGAGCCTTGGTAACAGTGAGTAAAAATCTCGACAAGTGCGTGGAACAAATGGAGGCTGCAATAAGTTTGGAGCACTTGCAGAAACCAGCAGTGCTTGGAACCGTTCGAATACTCCAGAAGGTTTTCCAAAAATAAGAGGTGTTACCTTAGTTCACTGGTAGTGAATAGCTGTCACTGTGGTACATCTCCAGCGTTAGAAGTTGTGCAAAGGCGATAATAATAATAATAATAATAATAATAATAATAATAATAATAATAATAATAATAATAATAATAATAATAATAATAATAATAATAATAATAATAATAATAATAAT
>NC_068988.1:35557556-35559303 GCF_001194135.2 Octopus bimaculoides
AAACGGGCTGATTACTACCTAGCTCAGATACCAGGAAACCCCAAAATGGCTGAAGTCCAAAAGATAGTGCTCATGGGAACTGCCCATATCCTACGTAAAATACTGTCTATGTGATCTCAAATTTTAAAGCAAACATAATTTTCTTATGGTTTCTTAAACATTCACTTGAACAAAACTGTACAAATCCAAATATATGGTACCCTAGGCATAACACCTACATGAACTTCTAACTTGTTGTCTCTTGAGGTCTCTGGGTGAGACTTGGATCCAACTTGTACAAATGCAAAACAAAAGTCAAACATAAAATAATAATAATAATAATAATGATGATGATAAAGACCAAACATATAGTGCGTTTATTTGATTGGCAAATTATGACCATCCCCACGTATAACAATATAAATAATAGTAAATTTACTGATATATGTAAAGCTTGGTCAATTGAAATAATATTCTATGAAGCGGTGTCGAATAGAATATAACTGATTATAACAATATTCAACGGACATATATATTTGTGTGCAAGAACATATGCAATTCAGTCGAGATAATTTCTATTTAAAAAATAAAGAGTAAAGAAGAAAATAATAAATAAATAGTTGATACATGTAAAATCTGTTAGAAGTACGTGATGTCAGTCCCTTGTTTATTTTGAATTATTCATTTACTATAATGGATTACTGAACTACAAATATATGGTTCAAAGGTGAAGATTTGTAGGAGTACGTATAGCTGTACTGGAGTTACGATGTGCAACATTTCTCTATACGATTTTGTCATACTATCGATTGTATTGCTATGAACCCAAACATAATGTAACACATTGATGAGAAGGGAGATTCGTTAAGTATTACATCAAGTATTGTAATTAATATCTATTTATTCATGAACGAAATATATGTCAAAATATACGTATTAGCCCATTTTATATACATCAGTGCATGTATATAGTTGTGTGAATATGCATATATATGTGAATACATTTTATACAAAAACTAGGATACTTCGAACATAATATTATACTCTTGAATAGCCTTTTAAGTAATGATGTAATACATAATAGCCGTGTTGGATACAAATTTGTTGCTTGCTGAAATGTATCCGGGTGATGGTTGATGTGTCTGATATTTCTTGAACAAATATTCCATTTGCTGTTTAGAAGGTAATGAGATAGCTGTCGTTTAGATTTCTTTTGGTTAAATATTGACAATGCAGGCCGCCCAATTTAGGTAAAATGCGTTCTAATATTCTTTAATTGTGATGTGAGCTCATTATTTATGGAGTGAGCATGATACGCGAGTCTAAACTCAGGTAACTTTTGAATTGATACCGATAAGTTCTTTTTTTTTTTTGTAGTTTCATCTCATAGCTGTGGCCATGCAGTAACACCGCCGTTAAGGTGGAGTCCTTGCGCAGACTAAGACTGATTCTTAAGTCGAAATTAAACGGACGGAATAAGGTTGAAGCTATCAACACATTTCGACAATATTAAAGGAATATTTTTTTCACATTGGACATGATATAGCACTCATAGTATCATTGAATCAAATAAAGTTGTATCTTTTTGAATTCATTTCGAGATTTCAGACCCGGCATATTTCTTTATTTTGTGAACGACTTCTATGGTGCTTCAGTACACACACACACAAACATACACATATATGTATGTATGTATGTATGTATGTATGTATGTATGTATGTATATATGTATATATATATATATATATATATATATGTATATATATAT
>NC_068988.1:35559637-35569637 GCF_001194135.2 Octopus bimaculoides
TATATATATATATATATATATATATATATATATATATGTATGTATATATGTATGTATGTATGTATGTATGTATAAATATATATTGTAGACATGTATAAATATATACATGTAGACAAATATATGACTCACATACTGATGAATCCCTAACTAGAATAGTACGCATGTAAGAAACATTCTGCTTTTTAATACTACTATGAATGCAATATTTCAAAACTTTTCATTAGTTTCTAAATTTTTCATTACGTTACCACTCTGTTAGTTTGAGTCCTTTCATGTTCATAAAACCTAGGTGACCCATCGAAATAAAGCAGCTGATTAAGAATTTAGGTTTCTAGTCTAGTAATGCTTCAATATATTTGCAGTTAATGAATCTCCCTGTAAAAACGGAATTGCAAATGGTGGACATATATCGATTTAAAAGAGAACGCTCTTCTAGCGGAAATGGGAATCGAGAAGGATGAGAAGTGTGTCAGGAATTTAATACTTGTTCCCCAGATGTGTTGTCATGACGAACTAAATGTAAACAGAGAATATACACCTTGTATTGAAAATATGTATGTTGAAAACAAATTATGGTTATTTAAAATACCATAGAATTATGAACCTTCGGCAATAGTGTCCTATCTTAATTTAAATGAATCAGAGACGGACACTTCTAACTTTCCAGAAAGCCATTGGGGAAAGTTCAAATAAGGCCTACTGGAAACAGCAGTCCAAATCATCTTTGAACCATACCTTATCTTCTTAAAGAATGAAGGACTATAATGCCATTTTAAATACAGTACAAGTGGAGGCGCAATGGCCCAGTGGTTAGGGCAGCGGACTCGCGGTCATAGGATCGTGGTTTCGATTCCCAGACCGGGCGTTGTGAGTGTTTATTGTGCGAAAACACCCAAAGCTTCACGAGGCTCCGGTAGAGGGTGGTGGTGAACCCGCTGTACTCTTCCACCACAACCTCCTCTCACTCTTACTTCCTGTTTCTGTTGTGCCTCTAATTCAAAGGGTCAGCCTTGTCACACGGTGTCACGCTGAATATCCCCGAGAACTACGTTAAGGTTACACGTGTCTGTGGATTGCTCAGCCACTTGGACGTTAATTTCACGAGCAGGCTGTTCCGTTGATCGGATCAACTGGAACCCTCAACGCCGTAAGCGACGGAGTGCCAACAACAAAAGATACAGTACATTAGAAGAAAATGTAGTATGATCAAACCTGGATGAAAATATTATAGCATGATCTCACTTGGTTAGGCTTGGCATTGGGCTAAACACTAACTGATGTTTCAGTACAGTGGCAATCACAAATTTTACAATGAATATTCTGTAGCAGTAGCACTCCATGATGATATTATCAGTGATAACTAAGAGTTCTCTGCAATAAACGGTTTTCCTCTCATCTATTTATGGCGATACAAAGTGTGTTAAGAATGTACTTTAAGATCCCTTTTTGAGTAATTTAATTCTTCGCATAAACACAATGTAAACTACAATTGTTTATCGTTGGTTTCTCTAAGTTTGAATGATGTTAATATTGCTTGAGGGTACTAAATGTGAATAATGAGGTTCGAGTATTTGCAATGGATTTGAGCGGTATAACTAAATGTGCTGTCAATGAAAAAGCAGATAAGGTTACAAGGTATGGAAACTCTATCTCTGCTTTCTGTCCGTACAAACGAATCGATAGAAAGATAATGAGTGTATGCATGTGAGAAAGATGGATGGAGAAAGAGTGCAAGAGGGTGACAGAAAATTAGAGAGGATGTATAAAACAACTAAAATGTTGTGAAAGAGAGAGAGAGAGAGAGAGAGAGAGAGAGAGAGAGAGAGAGAGAGAGAGAGAGAGAGATAATGAGCGGAAGAAATGTTGTCTTAATACTACAGCACGCCGAGTTAAGTGCAAATTGTCAAAGGGTTTGTTTACATTGCCAAAAGGAAAATACTCTCACAATAGCATAAATAGCTTGGGGTAAGAATGATGTACAGTTTATATCGTTTCAATTACAAATTACTCTAGGTGGTTTGTTATCTTATGAATATAAAATGAAAGTAAATACAATTCATTACAATTTTATTGTCAGTGAAGTTATATCACGTTATCAAAATGACATAGCATAGAGTCTTAAGCGTAATATTGATTTCGAATATAGAAACAATGTCTTCTATTATAGAGGAAGTATATAAGTAGATTAAACCAATTCCAGTACTTCACTGATAATTTATTTTATAACCCAGCCAAAATAAATGGTAATGCTGTCCAGGGTGAGTTTTGATTTGGTGTGGTATGGATGACAGATATGTAACTAAGCGCGGCAAATAATTTTGTCTATTCTTCAATTTCTGTGAATTGTACGTCTGTAATATGAATGACAGTATATTATGAAATACACTGGTGATATTAGTATTACATCATAGATAGATAGATAGATAGATAGATAGATAGATAGATAGATAGATAGATAGACAGGAAATCAGACAAACAAACAACTAGATAGACAGATACATAAATACATACATACATACATACATACATACATACGTACATACATACACATAGACACACACATACATGAACACACTTGTATATACACACAGACATGCAAACACACACACGCACGCACACATACACATACACACAACATGCATATTTTGAGTTGTTTCATGTATCGTTTCTATGAAGAATTTAATTATAAAATCAGTCATTTGCCACTTCTTCCGTGCATGGTTTCCCTCTTACGCTATGTTTATTTCATCCTCATTTAAAATAACTGGCAGATGAAAAATTTATCTTAAACAATATGTCTATCACTAAGAATTTTACGACTGGTGTACAAGTTATATTAACTTTAAGTACAATAATATCATCTATTGTACTAATAAGGAATGAATTCAAGTTTGATGGGGTAACTTTAACTAGTATTGCAGACTGTAGGTTGAAACGGTCTCACCTCTTCAGACACGAACTGCGTTTTATGTAAGGAAGTACCAAGCAAGTATGCTGGTAACTAATAACGTTAACGGCTAGTGTACGTTCGTTCCTTGTTGATTTTGCACTGTTATTGTGTTACATAGATGGTTTGCATACCACAGAATTATGGATCTTACTCCCAACTTCTTACGCTATGCATGCTCTAATCTGATTTTCAAAATCCTACTCATATTTGGTAAGTAACATGTGTAAGACCATGGACGCGATAGAGAGTTCTCTCCATATTCCATGAGTTATCAAAATTAGTTAGAAGATATTTCAGTTATTTCTTCTTAGCGCATTTAAAAAAAAGCCTGTTATAGCAAAGAACTTAATCATGTAGTGTAATTTATGCTATGAAACGAGACTAACTCCTCACAATGTCCAACATGCAGTATTAAAAATGTGTTGTATATGTTAGCAACACCGTAGGGAATATTATGGAGAAAAAACTGAAAGCAATCTCACATTTCAGCTTATACCTCGTAATGACCTACTTCATGATTTTTACTTACCTTAGGGGCAAGATGAAGTGTTTGCTTTCAGATTTGAAGATTGAAAAATATAAGAAGATTTATACTAAATTTTATGTTTTCTGCTGACGGTTCATGAAAGAAAGAGGTTTTTGAAGATGCTAATTGAATCAAAGTTTCTGCAGTGATTATTTATTGATGCCTCAATAGCGAGGTTGGAAACATTCTTCATAACAGAAATATGTTCCCATCTACACATGCTGTACGTGGTGTAATAATGAAAAAGTAATATAACAACATGAAGTTTGCTTTTTGAGAAGGTTTAATATAAGAAATAGAACAGTTCTATATTTAAGAGATGAGGAATTATGTACATTATTTACATTTGACGGATATTTACCCTCATCTTGTTTGTTGTTAACACAACGTTTCAGCTGATATACCCTCCAGCCTTCAACAGGTGAAATTTCTAACCTGGGTTCTCATTCCTAAGGAATCTTTAGATGCTGTTATTATTATTATTATTATTATTATGGAATCGAACTCGGAATCTTGGGGTTAGTAGCCCGCGCTCTTAACCACTACGCCATATGCCTATGGGCAATTATGGAGTGAATTTTAGGGCTTATAAATCTAATATTTTCCTACCTTTCCTTAATACCGGTTCCAATATGCTACTCATATCCGCACTCGGTCTGCTTAGGAGGTTGTTGTGTCCTAGCATATATGCTGCTTTTAGTTTTCGTATTTTTCCAGTGGTATTCTCTGTCTATTATTTTAACTTCATCCCACAGCGGGAGGTGGTCACCTTTTTCCATAAATAATCAGCTATACCCGATTTATCAATATCTCCTCGTGCCACACCTTATTTTGAGGGGGTGCCATGTTTCGCCTTTCAATAATCTACCACAGTTGCATAGGATGGAGTACACGCAGTCTTTGGTCATATTTACTTGTATTGGTGGTTTTACTCCAAGGAGATATTTGCGAAGTGTTGTATTTCTCTTGAATACTGTCCTGATGTCATATGGGCCGCATATCGTTTGTATCTTTTCGGAGAGACCTTTCACATATGCTAGACAGACTGTGGACAGTTTATTGGTTTCATCATCGCTTTTCTTCATAATTGGAGTGGATAGTATGTTTTTGGGGTAGTTGTTGCTTAATAGATTGTTATTGAGCTTGATCATTTCTTCGTGGTGTGTATCACGATCGCTACTTCTGTTCTTTGCTCGATGTTTTAGGCACTGAGCAATGCCAGGACACAACAACCTCCTAAGTAGGCCGACTGTAGATATGAGTAGCATATGGGAACCGGTATTAAGGTAGGATAGGAAACTATTAGATTTAAAAGCCCTAAAATTCACTCCATAACTGCCCACGGGCATATGGCCAGCTTGTTAAGAGCGCCGGCTACTAACCCAAAAAACTCCGATTCCGACTCAAATCATAATATTACTAATAATAACATTAATAATTTTAATAATAATAACATCGAAAAATGAAAACCCAGACACCTGATGAATGCTGGAGGTTATATCAGCCGAAACTTTGTGTTAACAAGAAACAAGATGAGGACAATTATCCTTCAAATGTAAATAATGTAAATAATGTATCAGAAATAGAGGTAGAATATCTAGTGATCTGAAGGTCATTGCAATCTCGCTAGAGTTTAGGCAAGGTCACACCAAACACGTTCGTTTAGAAGAGGATAGTGGGGAAAAACACAGCCAATAAGTTAAAACGAATTTATCAAATCGTACCTCGCTTTTTCTAGGCAAGAATATTCTGAGCTGCTCATTTGCTGACTTCAATAAATCCTTCATTTCTATATTAAGCTGGATTTATGAAACACTTTGTTAAGCAGTGGATAAACTATAAATCAGATTCAAATATTTGCAAATTAAGTTTCCGAGGATCAGAAATGTAAAGATTAAAGAAATATTTCCAAAGGCTTTCTTATCCGAGAAATATTAAGAGATGAAGGGCTTGAAGCTTAGTTGAATGAAGATGCGAAAGCTGCATAACAAAGTTTCAAATGTATCTGTACGATTCTTTAGGAAATCACATGGTTGAAATCTATTCCGAAATTGTTGGTGATATTTAAAATTCTTACCATGCAACGGGGCACAATGTATCAGTAAAGGTACATTTATAGGTCTCCCATTTTGCCTGTTTCCAGAAAAAGAATTTAATGTAAGCTACGAACATGGCGAGAATTTACCCCGGATTTTTCAACCATAGTAAAACATTATCAAGTATCCTGGAGCCCCCAGAGTTTTCTGACTACTGCTGGACCTTCAAGAGGGTGATGCGGAAAGCGTGACAAAAGATATATTAGAAAACCAGCCTATATACTTTTTAAATTATATGTATACTAATGTTTCGGATCGTAAGTTTTAAAAAATATGTAGCAATAAATGTTTTTGAAAATTAAATTGCATGCCATTCAAATATTTGTTGCGAAATCTCACAACTTGATTAAGATTCAGTTGAAAAATACTATTAAGATGTCACGGAATAATGTCTGTTCCCTCTAATGTAATTATAACAATGTTCACTAATCGATCAATTGCATGATTACTTAAATATATTTATAAATCCCTTTTTTCGGGAATTTCTTAAACCATCCCTTTACAACATTACCTTAATTTTTGTTTCAATGGTTGTAGATAACTTTGTAAGAGGGTGTTATAGCCGTAGTTAGGGCCAAAGAAGCACCGATTTAACTGAACTGTGATCAAATCATTCTATCCTTGCACATCTCAACATGAATCGAAGTTTAAATTTTTTAATGTGCCCTTAGTATTTCAACGACAGCGAGCAGGGATTAGAGTGATACGAGAGGGCTACATTTAAATGGTCCAGCGATTCTATAAGCGCTAAGTCATTGTTTTGCGTAAGCTTATGTTTTAGAAAGTTCAGACTGAAAATCAAATTCACTCAAACCCTACCCTCTATCACATAATATTGGATATCTAACAGTATATTTTCAAGCGTATCCAATGTACAGCGTGTTCAGGTTAAATTTAACAATCTTTGTGTCTCCCTGCTTTTCTTAGGACCCGCTCGACACATTAGTGAATAGTCAACGCCGTTGAAAATCATAAAGGTGTGGATGGCGGGAAGCCATCACCATATTAGAAAAGAGTAACTAGTATTATGATGATTTTCGAGGAGGTCAAAATGCCGACATTATGACTGCCTATCAAGATCTCTGAAATTGTAAATTTTGTAAAACCTAATATGGATAGGTCCTATCTATCATGAAAACCAAGTTCATCCAGAGTGTGACTGTCTTTGGATGTGTCTCCAGTGAGGATGACGTCATACCGCTGCACGACTCCGAATAGTGCATTAGGCTCAATTTAGATGACTATGTAAAGCTGCTTGAGATTGTGGTCAATTGTTGGCTGAAGAGGGTTGTTGCCAGAAGGCTATGAATGTGGGTGTAGGAATCAGCTGTCTAGTTGATACCTAGTCAAATATATATTGGAAGCAATTGAGGAAACGACCATCCCAGCTTTCTAGAGGTATGACATAGACAACTCACTATTCAATGTGCTCCTTTTGCAACAGAATAGGATTTTGTTTGAAGGGTAGGTTATCTCCCGTAGGATGTCTATCGAATAGAAGCTCTCTCGTTCACTCGGCGTAAATCAATTTCAAGTAAACTGCTAAATTAATGTATCGAAACAGGATAAATCTACTGGTTGAGTCTATTTCTGTGCCAAATGGCAATATCTATTCAATTAACATCACTTGTGTTCGGGTGAATATATTTACAAATTACCTCGACTATATATGGAAACAACACAGCGATATACAAGCATACACGGAAACCAATGGATGTAAGAATGATACGTAAATAACATGAGCAAATAGAGAGCACTAACATGTAGGAATGAACTCCATTTGAGTTATTTTGGTTTGAATAAAAATCCTCAATTCATTCCTTACCGTACTTTGATTCGGAGCAAACTTCTGTCTTGTTATCCACTAGTCATAAGAGAAAGTTGATGTTTATTTTATTCTAAGCAGAGTCACATCTTAATGTGTAATGAAAAGATCAAACGCTAAAAAACGCCCCACATATTAAGATAACCTAACAATCAAAATACTGTTTAAGACTCAATGGTGAGCAGAAAGCTCGATCATATGTGGAAGTAATGATGCTTACGCTCACATGCAAATACACTCATAAACACACATCTGTCTGTCTGTCTATCTATCTATCTATATATACATACACACACGCATATATACACACATAGGAATGTATGTATGTTGTATGTATGTATGTATGCAGCATAATCATTTTCTAGCTGTATGTTATACTAACTGTTGAGCAATAAAGGATTTGGTCTATAACCGTAAAGTGAAAAATAGTTTGAAATTCTGTTTAGTGGAATTAAATATTCCTGGCTGAAGAGAAGCCCACACTTTATATACAATATCCACGTACGAGTATAACAATGTATATTAATAAGGTTTGCATGTGTGTATATATCTGTGTTCATATACTTGGGTTCGTGCGTATTTGTGAGTGTGCGTGTGTGTGTGAGTGAGGTTGTGCGTGCGCGTGTGCGTATGTATGCATGCATTTGTGCATAAGTATGTACGTGTATTTCCATGTTCAGCTTACGGCAATCAATTTGATTTCCTACCAGAAACATACCAAGAGCCGATCAATTGTTGATATTTATTACAAGAAAAACTGTTTAGGGAATTTACGTTCATAAATTATATGGAGATTTCTACTTCTAATCTCTTTCCCTTCTGTCTTTAAACTTGAGTATCCTTTTGGGTGTTGTTCACAGAGATGCGTTCGACTCTACTCGATTTATATTACATAAAAACAATCTCTTAAATCTGACCGCCATAATTTCATTGTGCAGACTACTGACAGCTATCAGCATCGCGTTTCTATTCATTGTCGTTGTTATTATTATTATTATTGTTCCAGTCCCCATCGCCGCCACGAGCGACATAATGATTATCAGCATCAACGTTATTCGGAGGACATGCCTGACTTGCTCAGTTCCCTTTGGTGTCATAGAATAAAGTGGTGGACAGAAAAAGTTTTGTGTACTATTGGAAAGTGCAACAAGTTGATGTACAATGATGTGAAGCAGATTTAGTGTTAATTAAATCACCTACGTGTTTTTCAATGACTTGCCATATTCTTTTGTCTTGCTGTCTTTGACGATCAGTTGAAAACATTAATCAATGTCATATCGTATAGAGACTAACTGCTTTAGAATCGAATATTGTAGTTAAATGGAACTTTTATAGTAATTGCTGTTTTGGTGTTAACATCTCTGTGTGTAATTGCTACAGTAATAGCAACGTACATTTTCTCTGTGAAAATAATACCACAATAACTATTTGGAGTTACTGCGTTGTCTGTCTGCTTCAAATATTAACTAAATCACTCTCCAACAACGTCCTGCCATCTTAAAATACGGAAGAACATATCGGATGGTATAATTCTGTAATACTATGCAAGAGACAAGTTGGTTGCGGCTGAGAGCTCATTGTTCAGAGTTCTGCTTTAACAGAGTAATCTGCCGTTAAGAACAAGAATAAGAGCAACAACAACAAATAGCCACTACAACTGCTACCACTATTGGTGCAACGGCTACTACTACTACTACTACTACTACTACTACTACTACTACTACTGCTACTACTACTACTACTACTACTACTACTACTACTCTACTACTACTATTTAAATAAGCTACGAATTTATGAGATAGGATTATATATGCAATCTCAGCACTTGATAAAATTACAGTGGAATTTCCTTGAAATCGTATTCAAGATGTTTTAAGAAAGGTAACATTGTAGTCATAGATACACTATCTCTTAGAGAGTGATAGAGTGAAAGAGAGTGGGGGAGGGAGGCAGTGGAAGAGAGAGAGAAAGGAAGAGAGGGAAGGGTGAAAGAGGCAGAGAGATGGAAAGAGAGGACATGTGCCTGAGTGAAAGAGGGAGAGAGAATAGAGAGAAAATGAACTATGTCACAGTCAGTAACGTCTTCATCAAGATCCTACAAAATCAATGCTGAACTGGGGAAAAACTACAGCTGCGTAACGCAAAGTGTTGCAATGAACTTATTATTACTTTAAGAAGTAATGTGCTATCTCTTACCTAACAGAACAAGGAACAAAATGCAACAAATTACACGCTTTCACTAACCTAACATAAATTGCAACATACATTGCAACACAATGCAATATTATCATTTACAAAATCACAACAGTTAATTTATAATGTGAGAGAGAAAAAATCTGTACGTGTTTCTGAACACGTAATGATGATATGACGACATGGGATTAGATAAAACAAGTATCAAGGTGGGTAAATTAACCGTGAAAGGTAATTAACATTGAAGTTATCTAAAACTAAATCAGATATTGTTGCTATTGTTTCGGCCCAATCCTGCTCCTATTGAGCAAATCTATGATGTAAGGATTTTCAACCATGATCACTTCGACCTTGATTTATTCCATGTGTATGTAGAACTACATTACCCAATGTGTTCTGCTTTCAAGACT
>NC_068988.1:35574637-35575835 GCF_001194135.2 Octopus bimaculoides
GAAAGATTTTTATCCTTTTCTTTAACCCTTGTCAGAAAAGACGACGGAAAATTTAATTTTAAACATTCGAACATTTGTATAGCGTTAATATCCACGAGGCTTTAGTAGATATAGGGATTGTCTCGCAGAAACAAATAAATATATCTAAAATACATACAGATACATACCTACATACATACCTAAAAATTTACACAAAATCTAGAAGTACTAGGATTGTCGGAAAAGAGCAAAAGAAACTGACCGATTTCTCGAAATCCAATACGTTAGCAGCACAGTGAAGATTTGTAAGACATTCCAAAGATTCTCTATCCGAGATTCTTCAGATGAATCGGCGCACACACTTGGGTTTGTGCATCGACAGCTCAATCAACACACCGACTTAACCACATATTTAAAAACACTGGGAACTCTCTTAACTCAAAGATCTTGTCACTTTGCTAGTGACCGACTTGAACTTACAAAAATGTCAAAGAAATTGCCAACATACATAGGTACATACATAGATACATACGTACATACATACACACGCGCGCACATATATACATTATTACATTAATATAACTACAGCTATAGATATATGCATACATCAATATGCATTATATGAATGTGTGCGTGCTTGTGTGTGCGCACAACTCAGTTTATAAGGGTTGATAAAATAATATAAGAATACATGGAAAATAATTGCCGCACAGCATGATTCTTCACTGAAAGTGAATAATAAAAACGGAAGTCTGTCATGATAAGAAGGCATATTTAATGAGAAGACTAAAACTTTTCACCTGTGAATAACAATTGCAGCAATTCAATAATTCTTTGTAGTCCATTAAATAGAATGCAACTGATGAAATATTGTTTTGATTAAATGAAAAATAAAATTGAACTTGACGTCACAGGACATGCTGTGACATGTTGTTATATTGATTTCAAACTATTATTTAATAGTTTATAATGAGTTATCGATATAGTGAAGACTTGCTTAATTGTTTAATGCATAACCAGCGTCTGAGACGTATCCGAACATCTTTACGATGTATTCTTCAAGGGATTACCATCATAAAAGATTTGAATGTAATGTATCGATAGATTGTAATTCCCACCTAAGAACAAAAGAATAGTCTGAATAATATTGTGTCGCGCACACACACACGGACACATACTCATACTGACATGCATATGCATACATATATATATATATATA
>NC_068988.1:35575858-35576838 GCF_001194135.2 Octopus bimaculoides
ATATATGTATGTATGTGTGTGTGTGTGTATGTGTGTGTGTATGTGTGTGTGTGTGTGTGTGTGTGTGTTTGTCTTCATGCTGCTTGCTAACCGGTGTTGGTGTATCTCTGTAACGTAGCGGTTTGACAGAGAGAGCGATGGAATATGTGCTAGGCTTTGGAAATTAATGGAGTACTAGGGTCGATTCCTTCGACTAAAATTTCACGGCGGTACCCCAGAATGGACGCATATCTATACTGAACACTTAAAAGTAATAAAAGAGAAAAGGGTTGCAGTTCAAAGTCAATGCATTTTAACTATTCCACCAACATTACTGGAAATCGTATGCACTTCGGATATCTTCTTTTACAATTGTTACGTTGCATATGCCTCTTAAACTACGAAAAAGACTATGTATTTGCTCTATATTAAAAATAATAGAAACTAAAGTAACTTTAAGATGGCTGATGTTCAAATTTGCTACTGCAATGCTTCGTTTTTCATCGTTTCAAACTACATCTGTAGCCATCCCTCCTTTTAGTCAGCAATAGCAAACAAAGTAGGTTATAGATATATGGCAAATTTAATTCAATGCAATTTCTTACTGAAGTTAGCTTAGAAGCACATTAGAATACAGAAATAATTAAATATATGCAGAAATAAATGGGAAAAGCAGTTTAAGTTTCGACATTCTAAGTCTACAAACCTGATTAGGCTACACGATGCCTCCCATTAATCTATTTGTTAAATTGATGAGCTTCACACGGCTGTACCTAACATACAATCTTCTAAGTCATACCCACATGAATATCATACTTTATCATATGATATATAAATTTATGGTACATATACATAGACACACACATATGTGCGTGTGTGTATGCCTGTGCGTATAATATGAATATATGAATATGGATCGTGCGTATATACATACATACGCATACATGTATGTATGTATATATATATATATATACATATATATGAGTGTTTTGTATATATAC
>NC_068988.1:35577078-35580812 GCF_001194135.2 Octopus bimaculoides
AAAAGCTGAGAATCCCACAGATAGCATCACCTGTAACTCAGCTTTTTTAGCTGCTATTTCTGAACTTCGGTATATGGTGAAGCAAATATTTGCTGATCCCTTAATTATATTTATAAATATATATGAGCTTTTAAATAAGTTCTCCACCAATAATGGTGCTTTCATGCCGATGGGCTTGTTAAAAATTGTTAATTGTTAATTGATTTATTAATTAATAAATTGATAATCCTTTACCCTTTTAATTTGTAATAATATATGTATGTATATATATATATATATACATATATATGAGTGTTTTGTATATATACATATTATATATTATATATATATACACACACACATACATACATACATACATACATATATACATGTATTTGTATGTCAGTGTGCGTGTGAAAAACAGAAAGAGAGAGAGGAGAGAGAGAAAATGAGATAGGATGAGTGAGAGTAAATATATACATCATATATGTACGTTTCGGTGATCAGGTAATCGCTTTAGTTGAATATGATAGAACTCGATACCGAATACGAAGTATCATATCTACATATGTGTGTATTAGTATTTGGGCGTATGTATATATATATTCATAGTTATGCATACGCACACATGTGTGTATATCCATGTGGATATGTGTCTGTGTGTGTCTGTGTGTGTCTGTGTGTGTCTGTGTGTGCCTGTGTGTGCGTGTGTATAAAAACCATAGATGATGGATTGCCTTGCGAAATATCAAGGGGCACGGCACAGTTTGACTTAGTAAATACAATATTTCTTTCTTTAGTGAATTAGATTTGGTGCATACTATCAAGAATAACTCTGCACAAGGTAGTTTCATTGATATCTTATTAGATTTGGATGCTAATAGCCTTTTCCCTTATCGTAAACCCAATGAAAGATTATTCAAATGTATCAGGTATCTTATCATCCACTAAACCTGAATTTAGTATTCGATGTTAGTAAGTGTATATAATATTTATCTGAAGCCGTAGTTGCTCTTAGAAAATAAAGAAAAAAACGAAAAGAAAAAAAAATAGCATCACTTGTATTAGAAAGTATTTAACGAGTGAATTTCTTTATATGGTAGAATATATGCACAGACCGCTAGGAATACGGAATACACACGAATATTATGTGATATAATACAATTTTAACTGGAAGTTTCTTTGTATTATATCGAAGATTATAATTCCATCCATCCATCCATCTATGTTTCTGTGTGTGTTTGTGTATCTTAGGCAACATGTGTGGAGTTGAATAACATAACAAGGTATCGCTTACAATATGGAGAAAGTTAAGAAGAAATAGAATAAAATAGAATAAAATAAAATAAAACAGGAAAAGATAAAGTAAAGTGGAGGAAATGAAATAAAATATTATTCTACGGCTAACTGCATCCCCCACCTCACTAGTATGCAGGTGGAGAAATCCCCATCACAGTGCTGATGTTCGAACATGGCGTTGAGTGTTGAAGGTCACATTATACCATAGATACCACGATGACGTCTTTGTCCTAACACGTTACAAGGATGAGGTGACCAGGATTCCCGATATCTTCCACAGCTTCCACCACAACATACAGTTCGACATTAATTGCCCTGCCGCAATTGGCCTGCTAAGCCACTTGAATTATTTCAACATCTCCTTTGCCTTGGAGTGTATAACAATCCGATTCCTGGAGAAAGAGTCAAAGAAAGAGATTCGGCTTACGCAAGGACTTTGAAGTACAACGTGTCCCTTAACGAACTCAACTACTACTTAAGAAGGTATGACGAGGCCGAAACAAAAAGCTCAGTGCGGATGAACTTCGCTAAGATGCTGTATCTAAGAGGATACATGCTACGATTTAGAGAGAATTGCTGTGCAACACTAAACAAACGAGCACGTGGGCATCGGTCGATATCACAGACATAAATTCTTGCGCCAAAAAGACACACGAACGACCTACGATATGGTGAACGTAACGACCACCACAGTAACAACCACAGTGACAACAATGGCCGATTAGCTGATGACAACAACAACAACATCTACGACAACAACAGCAGCAACATCATCAACCACCATGAGAAAAACTGCGTCAAATACAACAGCAACAACAACAACCACATAAACTACAACAACTACAACAACTACAGCAGTAACAACAACAGCAACAGTTACAACCAATATCCACAACAACAACAACCACAACAACAAAATCAACAACATTCATATTGACAACAGCAACAACAACATTAACAGCGACAGCGATGACAGCAACGGACTGGCGCCGCAGAGACTGAAGCCGTAAACGGCCAAAGGAGACAACAGAGAACAGACTGACTGAAGGAAGAATAGACACGGGGCCTATGTTCACCTGCACAACTACGGAGGGATGGCGGAGAACCAGTTAAGAAATAGCATCGGAAGAACTGGAACCCAGTCAGAAGTACTAAACGGTGTCAGACACTCAAACATTACCTCGCACAGACCAATAACACATCACACCTATACTGCTTAAACCAATGTCCAGTCCGAAAAACACAACCAACAAACAGCTCCCGGTTACGTTTTAAATCTAAAGTTGTGTATCTGATGATGTGCTGGTGCAGGAGGACGGCATACAGAGAATCGAAAAGGGGACATCTTCACCTTAGAGTGAAGGAACATTTGTATGAGGCCACACCACCCAGAGACGTGTTCCTTCACCAATACCTCTGTGATGGAGATTTCTCTACCTTCAAACTAGCCAGAGGAAGGGAGGCTGTTAGACTCCAAAGAATAAAGGAACATTTCATTAGGAAGCAAAGATATTGCCTGCACAGTCGTAATGAGCTGGATGCGCGGAAATATATTTACTTCTCCCAAGATCCTTAATCGTGAAAAGCGGAAAACTAACCATCAAGAAAGGCCGAAAAGTATGAATTAAAAATTCTGACGAAGAACCCTCGATTACAAAGTGTTCATTAAATAAACTAAAACACCCAGCAACAAGACTCACTCCTGTTTACCACGGGTAAGCAAAGTGAGTATAAAAACGACGAGTTAATATTTGCTCATTGCGTAGAGTGATTGCTGATATCCAAAGTGCAAACAATTGAAATAAAACTGTGGTAACCCAACAATAATTAGTTAATCCAATGAAAAAATGAATAAGCTAATGCATTATATTGGTACGCCGTATTCATAATAGTAGTGGTTGTTTCACGTAGTTCGGGGAAGACGGGTCTACAATTTTTTGATGATCAACCTATACAAATGATTTCATTATAGTGATGAGATATGTGTAGTGAGCAACAGCTCCCTACCAATAAATCAACGTTGCTTGAACAGGTGAAAAGTGTGTGTGTGTGTGTATATGAATACGAATTCTTTAGAACCATTCTGAATTTATAAACAGTAAATATGTGGTCAGAAAAGAGACTGACTGATTTTGTATTACCGATTTAGGAAGGTATTTTTTGTATAAGAACAAAAGGTAGATAACTGCGTTTTTCATACAATATATTGTAAGGTTTGTTAGCATAGCATATATTCTATAATTTTATACATACATAAATTGCACACACTCATATAATCTATGGCTACATATATACATACGTTTACACACACACACATATATATATAATATAATTATTACAATTAAAAGGGTAAAGGTTTATCAATTTATTAATTTATTAATAAATTAACAGTTAATAATTTTTTACCAAGCCCTTCGGTATGTAAACACCATATATATATATGTGTGTAAATATAT
>NC_068988.1:35580985-35582347 GCF_001194135.2 Octopus bimaculoides
ACATATATATATATATATATATATATATGTATATATATATACACGTGCTCACACACACATACACACACACACACATATTATTAAGTGCATTTGCAAATTTACAAATATGCATAAATGTATCTAAGGACGTGTATATATATATATATATATGTATATCCAACATGAAAAAGAGAGATATAATGAATGGAACAATGAACGTGAGGAGGAAAAGACACACAAAGACCAAACAAATTATGTGAGAGAGGTGTGACTTATCAAAATATACTTAAGAGAATTTCAATTGCTGCAGTGTTGTTCATCCTCAGAGATGATAGGAAACTATAAGCCAAGTGCGATTGATATAGTCATTGAAAGCTTCTAACGATATCACGAAATAGACACTGCACAATTACGTCAATTGGACGCCTTCATGTCGGCATTTTCGATCGATTAGAAATAGATCTCGCCCACTTTCCTCCCCATATATATATGTATATGCACTCCCACATATACTCGCACACGCACATGTGAATAGAGAGAGGGGCTTACATATACATGTATATCTATATGCACATACATACACACATATATGCATACATATATATATATATATATATGTATATCTATATATATATAATTACATGCATATATATACACACACACATATATACATACATATATACATACATATATATGTACATATATATATATATGTGTATATATATATACATCCATCCATCCATACATATATATGTACATATACTTATGTGTGTGTATACGTATGTATGTATTTACATATATAGAGAAGCATATATATGCATCTAAATATATATTTATATGCATGTATATGACTCTCTCTGTGTCTTCATGCATGTGTGCTCAAATACACATACAGACACATAGACACATTTTAACACTTACATTATATTGCTTGCCGTCATATACAAACAATGAAATATAAAACGAAGACGCCGGGTAATATATTCAATGATATATGTGTGTAGACAATTGAGTATATTCACATACATAGATATACAAACCTAGGTCCAAACTTCTATTCAAATATGCATTAAATATACATATATTTACATATAAACCTAAAAATACATCTGTTTATTTATGTTCATAGACATATAGAGTCATACACACGTCCATGCATAAATATAGACTTCTATAGACAGAAACAAACTTGTATAATGATGAGCAGAAGACAAATACCTATACAGATTTAAACATACATTTATATTTATAAATGGACATATAATATATAAATGTGCACACAATACACAGACACAGACACACACACACACACACACACACACACACACACACACACACACACACACACACATATATATATATATATATATATATATATATATA
>NC_068988.1:35582762-35585453 GCF_001194135.2 Octopus bimaculoides
ACACACACACACACACACACACACACACACACACACACACATACATATATATATACATATATATATATATTTTAATATTCATGCATGCATACGATCATGCTCACAAAGACACTGTAGGAAAGAGCGTAAGTTTAGAGTAATACGCATAAACTTATAAAAGCTTTCATTGAAACATATGCAAAAGAACAGATGAGCAAACTTAAACAGACATAACTGCACAGAAGTAAATTCTTATGCAACTATAGTCATTGTCAAATATATTTTGTATATGTATGTATGTATATATATACATATATATGCCCACGAGTAAATGTTGTGTACAGAATAGAATGTAAGAAAAGCAACAAATTATATGTGGGTAACATAAGACCGTTACATATTGGCATCAAAGAAAATCTGAACACGAGAGCCTCCTCCTTCAGAAAACATCTAGACAGATGCCGGAACACTGACAAAAGCATAACAATCACAATTGAGGTAAATGAAAGAAATTCCAGTAATCTGGACGCTATTCTCATGGACAGACTAGGGACCCAAATTAACAACAGGCTGGAGGCTGGCAATCAGTATATGATTTATCTACATCTGGATGCGTGTAGGGTCATTTTTGATAACATGTTCACGTATTATATAACAAAAAGAAAAGAAACGGGAACTGCACGTATAATGCGTAATTTACAAGCAGCGCTGCGGATGTGCCAACACACACGAGCTTCAGACATAGCCGCCTTCACGTACTTCTCCTGAGGAATTCCATAAGGAGGTTCGTGAGACCACTACAGAGACACCTTCCGGAAAAAAATTCAGTAACCGTTGGAAAAACCTATTATATCAGTGACGAGATCAATTCCTAGCGATATCTGTAGTACGAGTTTTTGTATCCCCAAATATTATTATAATATCAGACTATGGATAATTAAATTATAACATTTATTGTAGTCCACTCAGCGTTGTTGTGCCATTCAAGACACGTTATATTTTACAAACAATACACAATGATTCAAGCGAACTACAATACACTCCTATATATAAAATAAATCCCGTTGTCTGTGTGTGTAAAAAATTATAACGGATGTATTTTTCAACTTATGTTCCAGGGATACTTTTAGACTATTAAATTTTTTCCCATAATGAGTAACGAGTCCCCTGGGGGTAGAAAACACCAGTTCCTGGGTTACGTGGAGAAGGCAGGTAACACTGCGAAGTAACTTTCAGGAATTGATTGTCTCCTTTACACCCATAGATCATAAAAAGGACATTGCCTTTTTATATTAGATCCACGTATTTGAAATTTTTCAAAATATTTACTTCCGGTTTTCTAGCGTCATTGACGCATATATCTTTCTATCTATATCTCTCTATCCAAGTCCATTTCTATCTATCTCTCTGTATCTCTATACCTTATCTATCTATCTATCTATCTATCTATCTATCTATCTATCTATCTATCTATCTGTCTGTCTATCTATCTATCTATTTATTTATATCTATCCTATGTGTCTAACTAGCTAGATCTCTCTCTCCCCTTCTCTCTATATCTTACTTACTCTCTGTTGTTTTCATTCGCTATTTACAATCAGCAACGACAAATTACTGACAGAAAGAATTTCACAATTACTGATGAAAGTAATTTCATTCATAATTTACTGTCAGAAATAACTTCATAAATTTCTCTTCAGTCCGTACATTTCGTTAAATTTGCCTACAAATTTCTTATTTAATTTTGCAACGTTTTGTGATTTTGTTGTTGTTGACGGAACTATTGATAAAAGTTAGTTCATAATTTACTGATAGAAGTAACTTCAAAAATTTCACTTAAATACAATTTCTCTAACAATTTTTTTTATTTACTTTTACAACGGTTTTGTGTTTTTCTGTTGTTAACGGCTTTTTTCTGGTTCCTTCGATACTAGCTCTTTGGTTCACTAAGTGACAAATTTCGCTTGAACCCGTACAAATCTTTATTTTCTGTAAAAATATCTTATTTACATTCAGCCCATGGTATTAAGAAATATAATTTCCGTTACTCATTTATTTTCATTGTTTACTATCTTCTGCAGTCGTATATTTCTGTATACGTATATAACCATGCCTAGAAGGAGAGTGTCACATTTGTCTACAATGTCAAGGTCAGACAAAAGAATGTCTGTTCACTGAAAGAGAGACAGCTATAGAAAGGGAAGCATACTAAGAAACGACAGACTGCGCACTACAAAAACGAAACCGTCTCAAAGTTATGAACAGAGGTATGCACGGTTGACAAGTAATAAGACCTCCACTGCAGAATGAAGAGCAGTTGCAACAGCTCAGAGAAGTAACTTCTATGAAGAAGCTTTCAATTATGATCCAGCAATTTATTATGCACGCGACAATAGAGATTCCATTGGCGCAATGACAACTGATTGCATACATTATAAAGCAAGGAAGTGGCTTAGAGACATACCTGCACTGTGCAGCAGTGGTGGAAAGGTTAAACTCCCTGAAATATCCCAACCTCCACACCCATTGAAGAAACTGATGTCATCAACTGACCAAGATTTCAAGCATTTCCCAAACCAAATTAGACAATACAACGCTGCACTACAGATTACATCATTTGGAGCCACAAGAGATTTGACCAAGCAAGGATTCATACAATTTTTGAAAGATCCAAGGTCAGATTTATCATCGGATTGGCTCTCTACTACCTCT
>NC_068988.1:35586643-35589526 GCF_001194135.2 Octopus bimaculoides
GTGGGTAGCGGATTTGTTCTTTGTGAAGAGTTGTTCTTCGTCGGTGTGACATTTCCAGTTTGGCCTATATAGTGAATTCCGTACCCTAACCAGGTAATAGCATAGATGAAGTATCCAGATGCAGAGGTGAAATTTGATGTTACCTTGAATATTTCGCCTTGTTTGAAGTGAACCTCTCCACCTTCCAAATGGTTGGGACATGTGCCACAGTTAGGCCGCCCGCACGTTTTCCATTTTGGTTCCGTTGTTAATGGATATAGTCTTGCGCTGGTTAATATTTTTTGCAATGGTTTCGGTTGCATTTTACACTTGATAATTTTGTGTGAGCCTAACATTTTGTTCATTGCTTTATCTCCAGTGAGAATAAGTAGATTTTGGATGATGATGTTGAAGGCCTCATTGTTTCTAGGGTTATGTGTGGACATGTATAGGCGTATTTGTAAATCTGATGAAGTATTTCGGTTAACTTCCCTTAATATTTGCATGTCTATTTCCTTTGCTCGTTTAATCCCATCATTTATTAATGATGTTGGGTAATGTCTCCTGATTAATGTTGATTTAATTTCAAGGAGTCTTCGTTCACATGTATTGGTATCCGAAACTATGGTACAGATTTTTTTCGCTAGATTATAAGGTATATTAATTTTTATGTGTTTGGGGTGCCATGAGTTGAATAATAGGTATTGTTTTGAATCTGTGGGTTTATAGAAGATGTCGGTTTCGATATGGTTATTGACTATTTTAATTAGTATGTCAAGAAAATGAAGTTATTTATTGCTGTGTTCCATAGTGAATTGTATGTTGCTATTGATATTGTTGAGCATTATTTTGAAATTGAGGTGTTTGTCCATGCTATCGTTCAAAAGTATAAAGGAATCACCTAGTACCTCTTCCAGTTCTCCTTTAAATAGCAATGAAATGAGGTTCCATAATTTTGTAGTGAAGATTGGTATATCTTAAGTTCTAGATAACCTATTATAAGTTTCGCAATCACTGGGGCAGTTCGAGCTCCAATTGCAATTCTACATTTTTGTCGATAGGAAACTATATCGAACATGAAATAGTTATTCTGTAGGATAAATTTCAGTGCTCCAATTATGACGATGTGGTTGATGCGTCCTGGGATATCTTCTGGGTATGTTTCTAGCCAGGTGATTGCTCCTATGCTATAATCGTGTGGGATATCGGTGTACAAGTTCACCACATCGAATGATACTAACAGGGTCCCTTCATTTATTGTTTTCACTTCAAACAAGGTGAAATGTTTAAGATAAACTCAAATTTCACCTGTGCGCCTGAAAACGTAAGATATGCCATTACCTGCTTAGGGTGCGTAAATCACAATATAGGCCAAACAGGAATGTCACCCCAACGAAGAACAACTCTTTACAAAGAACGAATCCACTACCCACAATATAGACAGATACAGGTCGGGGAGCACATAGAAAGACGTGCTATAAACCTTAAACCGAACTTCCTAATTTTCCCTTTTTATCAAAGTTCACAGAACACCTCATTACAGCAAACATTAAATAAAAAGGTAACTTTCATTAATAAATATAATCCACAACTCAACATGAACTCATAACTTAATACAGGACATTACTAACCTTACCAAAAACAAAATTCCCACTAATCCATACATCACATACACCTTTCAAATTCCAGTATTTATATCTACCTTAATTGCATCACTTTCAGAACTGCTTACCTCCCTTCCATGTAATATTTTCACTCAGATACTATTAGACTCAACACCATTTGAAAATCGATGTTCATTTAAAGTCGGTGATCAGCTCTGACGATACCGGTATGACTTTGAATCTCTATAATGATTCATAATAATGATATTTATACTTCCTAATTCCACCTCAAATCATCTAATTGTATGTATATATACCTTTGCTTTTCTTAAAAATGCCTTTATTTTTTATTTTTTATATCTAATGTACATTTTTTGTTTTCTTTTTACTTTTCCCCTATTTATACAACGTATAGTCTTTTTTCTTTGAAAACTATTTCTATCACACACATACACGCACACACACACACACACACATATATACATGTATATATATATATATATATATATATATATATATATATATATATATATATATATATATATATATATATGCACATATATATGCATATGATATATATACGTATATGCACAGATATAGTATATATAGTATACATAAACAAATACATTTACAAATAAGTATATACATATATATTTATATATCTGTTTCTGGGTGTGTGCGCGCGCGTATGTGTTTGAGTGTGTATTTCACTAGTCTGGTAGACAGATACTCATAGATACATACCTAACAGTATGTGTCCAGATGAAAGCATAGTGTCTTTGTCACTGTAGGTACGTTCATAAATGCTTCAGCGTATATTTTTGCAATTTCGTCGTATCTAACAATAGATTATCTTATATACTGGCTAAAATAGCAATTTGAATAACGGATATAATTTATCACTGTAATCACAGTTATCATAATTCTGCCAGATTCGCATTTAGAATTCAGCACGCAGTTCAATGAAGATATATTTGATGTTTCCAACGTTTTCAGTTCCCGTCTGAATTTCTCTGAATATCTCTGTCATAATTCTTCTCTAAACTATGAATGTATGTATGTAGACACGCACCCACACACACACACACACAAACACACACACACACACACACACATATATATATATATATGGAATTATATGTGTGTGTGTTTGTGTGTGTTTGTGTACATACTTATATGTAGGTGTGTGTGTACATATATATAAATGTATATATACAATATATAAAACATAATATATACACAGTATATATAGAATACCTATTCATGTATATAATATATATATATATATGTGTGTATATGT
>NC_068988.1:35591065-35592913 GCF_001194135.2 Octopus bimaculoides
TGAAATCGTGTGTTGAAACAGATAATATTGTATTTGGGGCGGGTCATGTTGTCAGTTTAGCCAATAAAAACACACGCACTATATATTTGGTGTTAATTTGCTTCAGCTTTATTTTCCATTAATCGTATTTCGGCCAGAGTTCTTTCGTCACACGTCTGTGACCTCATTAGTGGTCCTTTGCTTTCTTCTTTGTTATTTGTGTCTTTCCTTACGATCAGCCATTTTGTATTTTGTATTCCTATTGTATGTGTTTTTATTTGCGCGTGCGTATCCCCCTATGTGTGTGGATGTTTAGTAAGTGCATGTGTGTGTATGGGGAGTGCCTGTATTATCTGTATCCCCTGTTCATACACGTTCGCTTAATTTGTTTTCATTTATTTGTTCATGTGTTTATACCTACTTATTATTGTTTCTATTCTTTCTTTGTTTGCTTGTATTTAATTTAATTTAATTTTGTTAACGCGTATAGTTATTTAATTCCATTTGTTTATCTATGTATTGTATTATATTTTATTCAAATTGCTATCAGTTTATGGGGATTTTATTCTCCTATATGTTGTGGTGTGTTGGGTGTGTGCGCTAGTGTTCAATTCCAGTTTCCTATTCAGGCTATGTTTATCTTCTATTACGTTTGTAGCTTCTGTAATTTGTCTCAGCGTTGCGTCTGTTCTACGCGTGGACAAGATTTTAACTTCTATGTTGTTGAGTGAGCGCCCGTGTTCCTGCTCGGCGTGCTGGTACAGAACTGATGAGCTCTCTCTTCCTTAAGTTCCCTCCAATGTCCATTTACCCGCTCTCCTATGCTCCGTGCCGTTTCCCGTACGTACGTCGTTGTCTTGTTACTGCATCGTCCCTCTGTACATCGTATACTATAGACTACATTTCTGGCATTACAGTTTGTTTAATAACTGAAATAATAGAAACCGTTAAGGAATAGGGACGTGAAATTTGAGTTGGTAACTTATGAGCTCTCTGGTGTAATCCAGATCTGGCCTACCAAATCGGATGGGCGGAAACATTCAGAATTGTTGACGATAAACAATGAAACTGTACTTCATTTGATTGGTAACTCTTGAGTTTGCTTCATTGGATTCTATAAACTCTACATAGTATATAATCAAGATATCATTAACAAGAATGGAAAATTATATGTCTTTAAAGTTTATTAAATCAAATTTCAATCTAACACGAGTTTCTGATCGATAATTGTTCTAATGTCCCTTAATGTAGTAGTTAAGTGTATTTAGTTGATTTAAATTAAATTGGAGTACTGATCCAAAGGTTGCCATTCCTATGCAGATTTGTTCAAGGTGTTACCCAAGTGTGTGGATGAAGTGAACAAATAATACATTCTTAAAGTAAATTCTATGTGAGAGAACATAAAATATCAAGGTAGAGGACAATTGATATGACTGTGGTTCTGCTGTCACTTAAACGTAGAATGACCCATATTAGATATTACAGGAATGTTATATTTAGCAGTAGACAGAACTTAATTAGGTCCTGATGCATTCACACCTTTGACCGTTAACAATGAAGATAATATAATAGAATAAATGTTAAATGGATGGATTGAAAATGGATTGAAAGTGGTATTAAATATTGTTGCATTTGGGTAATTTGACTAGCCCAGACTTTAGCGCTCAGCCACAAATATAACTAGCTAATGTTTCGTTGCATTATAAGCTTTACACACACACACATACACACACACACACACACACACGCGCACACACATACACATACACACGCACCCTCCTTCACACACACGCATATTAATGTGTATATCTATACTTGTGAGTAGTGGTGTCTATGCCTGTGTACTTATACGTATCTGCATATATATAT
>NC_068988.1:35593142-35593451 GCF_001194135.2 Octopus bimaculoides
TATATATATATAGACGCACATATATATACATATGCACACAGAATTTCTATGTAAACACACACACACACACACACACACACACACACACACACGCACATATATATACATATATATTTATATACACACATACACACATAGTATGTGAACACACACATACACACACGAACACGCAGCAGGAGTGTCTATCAGTAGTAGCAGTTGGGACAAGAGTTGTTATTATTAGTAATTCTTTTCTATTCTAGGCACAAGGCCCGAAATTTTGCTGGAGGGGGCTAGTCGATTAGATCGACCCCAGAAGGCAATTGGTAC
>NC_068988.1:35595028-35599716 GCF_001194135.2 Octopus bimaculoides
TATATATATATATATATATATGTGAAATTAGTTTTAATCCATCATCTGGTTACTTAATCAATTATCATTATTTCAACTAAAGCTACGGAGTTTTTGAAGTAGATCCAACAGTAGTATACCCCAACCGCTGATGACATCCGGTAGCCCAATCTGTGCCAGCACTCTCCCCAACACTTCAACACGCTAATCTACATAGACCTATTAATACAAAATATTACACACACACATATATACATATATAAAATGAATGGTATTTATACGTATAGGTATGTCTATGGGTTTGTGCGTGTATGTGTAGCGTGTGTTAATCCGTGGGAAATATTTCCTTTGGAAATGATGTGGCATTAGAGAAGAGGAAATAAAAAAAATGAAACAAAATAATTCCTAACATGGAAAATTTTCAAGTCTTAAAATGTTTATTTAAAATGGACGCAGGCGGGAGAAGAATACCAACGGCGAGACAAAAAATAGAAAAATATGGAAAAGAAAACATACCAAAATGGAAGAAGAAGAAGAAGAAGAAGAAGAAGAAGAAGAAGAAGAAGAAGAAGAAGAAGAAGAAGAAGAAGAAGAAGGGAGGAAAAGAGGTAAAAGGTGTTGTATGAGGCCACAGGCACCAAATTCTGAAATTAGGCACTATAGAAATTCCATTAATATTATATGAAAATATGTATTTTTATTGTGAATGGAAGCTAGACATCGAAAGAAGTGGAAGAGAGTGGGAGGCAAGAAGTAGGTTGGTAACGTTGCAAGTAAATAAAGTTTTAAAAAACGTATTTTGAAAAAATCGAATAAAATTCCCACGGATAGATTGAAAACTACAGTGGTGGTAATAATAATAATAATAATAATGATTAATAATAATAATAATAGACACAACTGATAAACAAAACTGTACTTAGAGACTGCAAGAGGAGGAAAAGAGGAGGAAAAGATTTTGGAAATTGATAAATTGATGGAGAATTAAATGCCAGAAAAATTAAAGGCAGAGTACTTGCGCAGACTTTGACTGATCCTTAAGTCGAAATTAAATGGATGGAATAAGATTGAAGTTATCAAAACCTGGCCGGTTTCACTCCTTAGATATGGAGCAGGGGTAATCGCATGGACAATAGACGGACTAAACAGTTTAAACAGAAGGACAAGGAAATTGCTAACTAGATATGGGACACTACACCGAAAAAGTGACACAGGCAGAGTTTATGTACCAAGAAAAATAGTGGGAAGAGGACTTATTAGATGCGAACACAGCATTAGAGTAGAGGAAAGCAACATACCATGGTATGTAATAAGTGCCACAGTACCGCTATTATATATGGGTAAAGCAAAGAATGCATGGACAATTTCATAGGGATGTTGAAGATAAGACAGACAGAGAAAAAAGATGGCTGTAGATGACTAAAAGTGATTTAAAACCGGAATCGGAGGCTTTAATTTGTGCTGCCCAAGAGCAAGTACTAATTACTAACTAGATAAAATACAGAATAGACAACACATCAGAAAGTGATAAGTGCAGAATCTATGGACAAAACGGTGAAACCGTATGCATATTACCAGCCAATGTACGCCAATAGTCCAGAATGAATACAAGAGACGCCACGAAATAGAGCAAGGCTTATCTATTGGACACTTTGCAACATGAATGGACTTGACAGAGCAAAAAATTGGCACAACCACAAACTCGAAGGTATCATCGAAAACGTTGATGCAAAGATCCTGTGGAATTTTATGATTCAGTGCGACCATGAGATAGAGAATAGGAAGCCAGACGTAGTCTTACTTTTGAAAGAAAGCAAACTATGCTAGATCATAGATATAGCATGCCCAGCTGACAACAAGGTATGCGATAAGGAAGACAGAAAAGTCGATAGATATGACAGGCTAGCTTGGGATGTTAAGCAGTGGTGGTCGGTGAAAAGGCGGTAGTAGTACCAATAATTATCGGAGCCCTGGGAACAGTGAGTAAAAATCTCGAGAAGTACATGGAACAAATAGGGGCTGCAAAATGTGTGGAGGACTTGCAGAAAACAGCACTGCTTGGAACCGCTCGAATACTTCGGAAGGTGCTCGAAAAATAAGATGTGTCACCTTAGTTCGCTGGTGGTGAACAGCTGACACCGTAGTACATCTCTATAAAT
Source organism: Octopus bimaculoides (assembly GCF_001194135.2). NCBI lineage: Eukaryota > Metazoa > Mollusca > Cephalopoda > Octopoda > Octopodidae > Octopus > Octopus bimaculoides. The sequence goes on from NC_068988.1 coordinate 35,597,167, forward strand.
GGAACGAATCACGGAACCCCATTAATCCCAGGTCATTCTAACCACCGCAATCCCAAGCTCTCACCTCACTGTGGTTCCTTAAACTACGGCGCATGATTAATATAGGTCCACACAACCTAACAATTTACACTATAATCGCTGGCCATTGTACAAATTCGATGTAGGCTCAGAGCTCTCGTTCCTTTACAAATAGAACTTAAAATAATAGTTGAAGGTATGATCAAAGAAAGAAATATCTGCAGTTCCCTCGATTTATGCGAATCTCGGACAGTCGTGCCTGGTGGCAATTCCGTATCTATGCAGCATCTGACAGTGTTTCTCGATCGTACATTCAGGCCAGTGATTTCTGGCACTTACCCATAATTGTTCCGGCTTTGAATCCTCCGACACAGACCAGTGATTTTGTCTTCGATGAGAAGTTTGTGGATCTTTATCACCGCTACTAGATCAATATATAAATTACAGATGTAAAACAGCTGATAGAGAGCGGTGGACATTTGATAACATTGAAGGTGCCCAATCTTGATATTCACTCGACCCAGACCTGCAGCTCTTTCACAGAAGTGAGCTGCGGAAAAAAAACATATCTTCCAGAGAGCGACTACACCTCTTCACTGTCCAGGAAAATCTCTAGGTAACGTAGCTTCAGCACGCATCTGCGCATCAGAGCAAAGACATGCTAAGCTCGCATTTCAGAGGATTCTGTCAACAGATTGACCATCTTTCTAGCAATATACATTCTATCTACATGAAGTGGTAACGTAAAGGTTTCAGTATGGTTACAAAACCCGTCGGTCAAGTGGTAAGAGATTACGGAGGTAATGTAGGCATTTACCACGTCTGACTGACCGAAAATCGTCTCCATAACCTTCTTATATCAACACTACCTTTATGTTTTTGTCTCGTGCTAACAGTAACTGTACTAAATGTACCATCACTAACACTATCTCAATTATTTGCTCGTGGAATAGTTGATCCGAAAAGACATATAAGAACAGCCATCATATATCATTTGGTAGGATCGACTTAGAAATGTTCAGATCCCATCATTATATAATGGTGATAGAGAGCAAGAGAATGTTCTGGAGAGAGGAAAGAGTTGGACAGTCTGGTCAAGGCTCCTAGTTATGTCTTATGTCTTACAATGGTGCATCCTATCTACAATAACGCTTTACTTACAACTCTGTATCTGAGCGGGGCTGAAATAATTAAAACTTTTGTTTGCTAACTAAAAATACTAACTTATTAATTTATTATTTTACGATGACAATAAGGCTCCGAGCTAGACGAAACGTTTGAATGCCAGACAAATATATTAGCGGCTTTTCTTCCGCCATTCCGTTCTGAAATGAAACGTCTTTGTGTTCTAGTTTGCCATTCATCCTTTCAGAGACGATTAAATAAATTCCACTTGAAGACAAATGCCGATGTAATCGACTAGTCCCCTCCCAAAACTTTCAGTTCTTCGGCCTATAGTAGAAAGGATTATATAATGATGGGAACAGAACAAATTTTGGTTAAGTATTGTAAATTGTGAGATATGGCAGCAGCTTGTCTTAAACATTGGCACTTAGCAAGTTAACACATCTCACTCTAGGTGTAAAAAATGGAACAAACAGAGCAATCTGTTAAAGTGTTTTACGTATGTTTCCCAAACGAGCGACGGTATTCAACTTCCATTACAATTACATATACTTATAACTGAATATCATTGCGTTGAAAAGTCCATAAATGACTATACATGCATGGATACACACATGCATTCATAAGCATATTTTGTACACACTCAATATATGTATATGTCACTGCATAAACCTGATTATTGCGTAACGCATGAAAGTACTAATTCATCTGAATATTGTAAAATTGTAAAAAATGCAAATAATAAAACATGAAAATCAGATTTATTTGGAATTTCATTGATTAATATATTCTATTCACAATCATACAAACTTGTATCTCTCCCTCTCTCTCTCTCTCTCTCTCTCTCTCTCTCTCTCTCTCTCTCTCTCTCTCTCTCTCTCTCTCTCTCTCTCTCTCTATCTCTCTCCCTATATATATATACACATGTGTGTGTGTGTGTGTATGTGTGTGCATTCGAATCAGTTTGTGTGTTTGTGTGTAAAACATAAGATAGGTAAAATAGATTTATACATTTAACCATTTGAATTCCTTAGGATTATGGTAACTGAGAGTTGAGTCTTTGGATTAAGCATGATGGCGTGGTGATCAGCTGAGCTAGCGTTCGTTATTTGCATTTATTTGTGAGACTATGACGCGCAATAATGCTATCTATTATCACTACATGAAAATGCTACGAAACGGTCGTGATCTTAATGATATCAAGTGGTTGAATATATATACATGTATTATATTATATTTATTATATTATATTTATCTTATGATATTTACTTTACTTTATATTATACTCATTTATTGTGCTTTTAATTATTAATTTTTCTATATGTGATAGTGGATTTTCATCGATGAGTTCTTGAAAATTGGTTATTTTCCCTAAAACTATATATTATATATATATATATATATATA
>NC_068988.1:35599938-35601247 GCF_001194135.2 Octopus bimaculoides
TATGTATGTATGTATGTATGTATGTATGTATGTATATAAATTTATATCTCTCTACATTTTATATACTACTCACAAAGCAATTTCAATGATTGGATCTTCTAGATTTCAGCTGCATGGGCGCTCTGCATTACACATTTTTTGCACTGTGGCGTAGTCTTTAAGATGATCAAAAAGGCGTATTTTATCCAACGAGAGTTAAATATGATTTAACATAGACGGAATCTAAATACAGACTACAATTATCTTTATGCTTCTGATAATACAATAGCTGGAATAATTTGCATACATGAACACCATATTCCTTCACCCAGACACCTGCACAAATTGGGTTTAAATGAAAAATATCCTCGATGCCATTAAGGAGAATGGTAAACTCGCAGTTTCGTTCCATGTTCGGGCGACTATACTTGAATTCTGCTTTAAACACTCATCAAATGATCAGTTGAAAACTAGAGACATACTGGGGAAAAATGTTCGAATAGCATCTCACCGAGATTTATCAATTCATATTTTTTGGCATAGAGGGCTGGAAATAAAGTGAATGTAGTTTCGGTTCATTCTCTTCCTATGAAACAATTGTTGAATGTAGTTTTTAATTCAATCTCGATCATATCGATACTAACAAGAGAGGAATACAAAAAGTACATTTATTAATTCTATAGCCATTTAGAAAATGGTTAACGACTCATTAAAATCGTCTGAATAATTCTTTACTTTCCTCGTATTATTTATGTGTTTGCGACTATGTGCTTGTACGCTTGTTTGCGTTTATCGCTACTGTTTAGATAATAAATCTTGGAAACAAATCCATGATCTTGTCTACTGTAATCAGCAACCGACGTCAAGAGTATTAATCTAAGAACAAAAAAAAACAACAAAAAAACATGATGTAGTGATATGGAATAAATCAACTGCAGACTTACATCTATTTATGTATTCATTTGTTTATTATTTATCTCAATTATTCACCGATTCGCAGATCATATATAACTAACAATGGAACGTAATTAGAAATGATGTAGCCATTAAAACATTGACTGGGCTGCAAATGTTTCGCATATTTTCCTATTGTAATACAAGTACCGACACGCAGACTATGCAACAATCACGTTACTAATATAAAGTATAACTGAGTCCAGCACATCTGAGTATAAATAAGTGAACTGAGTTTATAACAGAAAAGCATTTGCGGCCCTTGGTGAACTGCGGCTTAGCATTAGCTGAGCTTTCTGTTTACTTTCATAGTCGAGCTGAGACACCGATACCTACCTACCTACCTACCTACTTGCACACACACACATATATATAT
>NC_068988.1:35601622-35608751 GCF_001194135.2 Octopus bimaculoides
AATGTTAGGAGATATATTTGACGAAAACTTTCCAACCAGTAATGGGAAGAAAACATTTAAAAAATACCAGCCATCTTCTTCAAAGTTGAAATATTTGTATTTAACGTATCAGATTATAATGCAGGGAATTTTAAAGGCAGAATTGGTGTAGCGGAAGGCAAGCAATATATATTGTACATATATAAAGGATGTTTATTTTTTTTATAGTACATACAAAGGATGATTTTCTGTATATTTAGCAGAGCTGAACATTTGATGTAGCCATGATTTTCCGTTGATTTGAAGAATTAGCCTTCGGTATCATCATTGAATTGTAAATGCACGATACTATTGCGCAATGTGTAACATACATATTGGTGCAGATGGCTAAAACAATTTAATTTATCATACACTAAAATTTTGTATTACATGGTGAATGTTGCGAAACGGTCGTCGTCTTAGGCTTATCAACAGGTGAAATACATGTATTAATCACTCATACCACCTGACATTTTATGATCTATGTACACTCTATGAATTAATTTCAACGACTGAATTTTCTAGATTTTAGCTGCATAGGATTCTACATCACACTAATTATACTGTAGGCGGCTTCATTAGAGGAACTTATTTATGATTCACACAGGATTCCATGAACTCATAATTTGCACTACAAATACATGCATACACGTTTGTATATGTATGCTTGTATGTATGTATGTATGTATGTATGAATGAATGTATATATATATATATATATATATATATATATATATATATATATATATATATATATATATATATATATATATGGATAGGCATGTATATGTATTACAGACATATATATTATATAATTATATACATACACACATATTCATGCACGCACGCACATTCATACAGCGAAATGTAAGAGGAGTCTCGATCGTCATCGTGTCAGATATATCTGCATGTTGCTTTCAGCAGAGTCGTGTCATGTTCTCTCTTCGAGAATCATAGAAATAAATATCTTTAGAGATGATGATCGTGACAGTCAAGTATGTGAATGATATTCCTAGCGGAATAAATTCTCGCTCAAAGGAGATAATGAGCAATAGTTCTAATATGTATGTGTGAATATGTTTTTATAGTCATACATATAAGCAATGTTTCAATAAAGTGGATTTTGCATGTATGAGCATAGGCAGGTAATGGTGTAAATAACATTAAAACAGTTGGAATAGCTGTCACTTGCAATTGGATTTCGAAAATAGCAAACGCATGATCTTTCTATAAATACGAGCAAAGATTATTGTGCAATTATTTGCCTTCATGCTTCTCACAGATTTCTCTGCTGATCCTCAAAGATGTGACTTTGAGTTAGAGAGAGGTGTACCCTCGTATTTTACTGAGCAGAAAATCCCGGAAGGACGAAAAGTAAAGGTGATTTCTGCCTCATTATTCGGGCCCTTTTCTTAATGCCCCTGAAAAATACTGCAATTTGCAGCGAAAACTTAACGATTTACTGCCATATACGTGTTGTTGTGTGGTGTAATGTGTGTCTGTGTAATCTCCCTCACCATTCTCTCTTTCTAGGCCCAGTATACTATGTCTTATATAATGAGTTTTTGGCCCTTTGGACGCAATACATCACAACACACACATACACACGCATACATAGATAGCCTAATGATTGCTGTTCTTCCATCATAAGTCTTGTGTGTTGCGTGAGTGTACGTGAGTGTTTTTGTCTTACTTAGTATAACCGCACTGATTTCGAAAATCCTAAATGACGTTTTTTGTGTTGTCGTCAATGCCAGCCTGTCTCCTTCTTAGTTGAAGAGGATACGTTTTTCTACTACTTCCTTCTCTCTCTCCAAATTCTCGCCGTTTTACCACCATTTTCCCAATACACTATATATGACGAATGTTTATTCGATTACGACTGTTAGAAGACATGAAATCTCTCTAAGTTGTTCATGAAAACTACCATTGTATTTTAATGCTCGCACTCAACCTCTATTGATCACTACATTTTCACCGTTGACTTTATATACTATGGGATAAACAGATTTGATCAGTGTCCGCTTATGATTCTATTCAGGAGAGTTTATTTACTTGAAATGAGAAACCTTTGCATTACTCTTTCTATTTCGCAAGTCTGCTACCCAGCAGGCATTTGAACATTTCGCAACTAATGTAGAGTTTAGAAATGTTGTTTATAATTCCTGATTTAATGCTTAACTTTGAATGTTTCCTTCTTGTAAAATTCAGATGTACCAGTCCAAAGATATGAATAAGTTAAGATCCAGGTTCGGTGATTATGCGAATAAGGAGCCCAACGTAGGTCATATATCACCATGTGTATATATAAAAAACAAACTCTGTGTCGGGCCAATCACCATAATAATAACCATAACAACCTATTCGACATAACTATGGGATCATCTGATTCAGCTGAGGTCACTGACTTAGTTGGACTATATATACTTCACCAGCTCCATATACATTTCCTTAACATCAAGGGAGACCTATACAGAGATACGCTTTATTAGTTACCAAAAGCATACATAAATCTTCCTTACAAAGAACTAGAAATGATCTACATAAATTCTTCTCTAACCTTAACCTATCTATCACATTCGAAAACGCTCACAAAACTGCTAACTTTCTTGACGTAACTCTAAACTTATCAACCTCCCAATACTTCCCTTACCACAAACCTAACTAATATCGTAAATACCTTATAACATTCACTCCAATCACCACAAATCCACTTTCGATAACATAATCAAGGCCATCTCAACCCGCATATCCGACCTCTCTTCCACTCAGGAAATTTTCCATAATCACGCACCATATTACAATCAGGCACGCGCCGCAAATGGCGTTTCCCCAAAAATAGAATGCATAACACCAGGCTCCAACAATATATATCTCAAATCACATCTCAAACACGCACCAACCATCACAATCGCAACCAACCACACACTCCTCGATGGAACCCTTGAAGGTGTTACACCTAGGCAATACATACATACATACATACATACATACATACATACATACATACATATATACATATACATATATGTATGTATGTATGTATGTATGTATGTATGTATGTATGTATGCAAATATCACGTTATACGAGCGGTACAAACGCAGCTTCTTCGTAACTATTTCTCTATATCTGTTATTGCCATGTGATATACTTGAGTATTAAGTTTAGAAAGTTTCATGCTATATTAGATTTAACGTCCAGTGAAAAAAGTGTGAAACATATGAACTCTTTTGTTTTAGAAAATGAATTGTAAGGTCATTAGGCGTTTATCTCTTTGAAGTGTTTATTGGAGAAGTACTATTGTAGTAAGGGCGTGCCTTATCAGGTATTAACATATTATTGGAAGACAGAGTGGATATTCTTCTGTTAATATTGCCTACGAATTTCTAAAATATTGTTAGTTGCCGATAGTGGTATTGTCCTTCATCAATATAATAAAATTAATTTGTAGTGGGTTTGCTAAACGGTTAATATGATCAAGTTGTTACACCGTGTGTAACATGAAGAAAGTAAAGCGAAGTAAAATTCGCGGATATAATTAATTTAATGATGAAAGTAATAAGCGTGTGAATGAATCGTTTAGACACATACCTTCACATATATACGTAAACACATAAATGCATACAGGCGTACACTACAGATATTCACAGATATGTGTGTATGTGATATTTGTATGGGCGTATGTATCTGTGAATGTATGCATGTATCTAAGTAATTGTTTGTGCATATATATAAATGTATTTTTTTATTATGTGAGAGAGCAGTGCATGCCATCAAAGTGATACTGGGGTAAAATATACGAAGCCCAGTATACACATCATGACGAACCGTCTGATATTATTATTATTATTATTATTATTATTATTATTATTATTATTATTATTATTATTATTATTATTATTATTGTTGTTGTTCAGTAGTTTTATTTTTATAACGTGCTTTCACTTCACTACCGAGCGCAGCTCTGTGCGCCTTGGGTATGTGCTGTGGTTTGCTCTGATGCTCTTATGTTTACTGTATTGAAAGGGTTTTGCGTAGAATGTGTGCAGTACACAGTAGTGCAATTTTCTGTATGTTATATATATTTGTAAGTCCTGGTGTTTTTTTTATGTATTTGTCTGAATATTTCTTTATTATACCTAAGGCACCCACTATGATAAGAATTGTTTCTGTTTTTAGATTCCACATTCGAGTTATCTCTATTTCCAGGTCTTTGTATTTTGAAAGTTTTTCCATTTCTTTTAGAGAAACGTTGTCATCTGCTGGTATTGATACATCAATTAGAAAGCATTTTTTTTCTTCATGATATTATTATTATTATTACTAGTATTATTATTATTATTATCATCATTATTATCATCATCATTATTATTATTATTATTATTATTATTATTATTATTATTATTATTATTATTATTATTATTGTTATTATCATCATCATCATCATCATCCTTATTATCATTATTATTATTGTTATTATTACTATTATTATTATAATTTTTATTATTAAATAATAACAACAATAATATAAGTGATCAGCAAACGTTAACGCAAATCTATAAAATTATAATTATCAATCATAATTGAGGGTACACGAAGTGCCTGCCGTGCTAGAAATAAGAGTCATAAAATACACCAATAAGCCACCATTTCACTGAAAGAACAATAGGTTGGCGAAAATCGAGGCGACGAGCAAAATTTAACTTACCAATGCGGCTGAAAGTCGCAAATGAGTGTCACAGAAAGTCCTATATCACGTGATTTCAAACTTTCTGATATTTCCCTTAGTTCTCATCAGTAGTTCTCGCTGATAGTCATGGGTGGAATTTATATTCGCTTAGTCATGTCTGTATCAAAATCGCTGAATGTCCAGCTCTAAATTCAAAAGATATCGGTGAATAATCATACATAAATAAATAACGATATTATTATTAATAATAAATAATATCAACAATAATATAAGTGGCCAACAAGCATTATATATATACGAGGTGTATTCAAAAAAATATTGAACGTTTGTGTATAAAAAGAAAACAATTTTGTACGTACCACGAATTTTATATAACTTCAAAATTCTCCACTTGGGTGTTCACAGCTGTGCTGTCGCTCTTATCAAAATTTCCCCCCGTGACTCAGCTTTCCTTTGGGTGTGGTTTTCAGATTGTGAAAAGGTCAGCAGTCGAACGCTGCCAAGTCAGAGGGTACGAGATCTATCGAAGAAGTTGTGTGCTGTTCTTGACGAGGAAAGCTTGGATTATGTGTGCAGAATTAGAGGGAGTATTTTTTTGTTGAAGTTGCCAATTCGTCGCCGCCTTACCTCCGGCCATTTTCAACACAGCTTCACGAACGTGACGTATAACCTCCAGGTAATATTCGTTATTAATATTGTTTGGTATTGCGGGGGCATATTACCGATGTTCAGTACTACGAAAGTCAATGAAACTGGTCAAAATGTTCTTCACATCGCAGTGAATTTGTCATGCATTTTGGTAGCTTATTGATCTGGGATGCTCACATTAGTAGGACTGGAACTTGGCGTAACCATAAACCCATGTCTCATCTCCTGGGACAATGGGCTTTATAAAATCTAGGCTGTTGTTTGTTCAGTTCAGCATGCTCTGAGCGATTTCCATGCAGAGTTGCTTCTGCTGCTCAACCTTCTCATTTCTTCGACATTTTGTCGTGCACAAATCTTACGTTAAAATGGAAGGTATAGATCCTGTGCATGTTTCCAGTGCGTGAGTAATTTCCTGGTTTGTCACACGACGGTCTTCCATGACTATTCGCCGAACCTTTGTAATCGGCTCCTTGTTTCGACTCGTGGATGGCCTGCCTCAGTGTACCTCACGTTCCACTGAAGTGTGATCATTTCTGAAGTGGTTACACCACTCCTTGATCTAATTTTTGCTCCCGGCATCATCACGATAGATGGTTTGAGCTTCTATACCACCAAACGTTTCGCAAAACTTGATAAAATATCTCTGCTCGATGTCTTCGGTCATCCTGCCTGAAAACGAAAAATAGGTGAGTGCGCACTACAGGTCTGTACTCTAGACATAACAGCCTAGAACTGACGCAGTGTACCAGAACAAAGATTCTCTCACATGCTCAGGAAGAGTGGTATCACTCTCCATCCGAAGGATTTTGCCCATGCGGTATTAGTTTTGACTGGAAAAAAATAAAGTCGGATAGATACCTTTTTGAACATATTTAATACAAGTAATGTTTTAAGTACAGGTTGGATTGAATCCACTATCCAGGCTTGCAATGTGGTTTAAGAATGCCTCAATATCTGCATCTATACGATTAATATTACACATTTCATATGATGTCACGTGTGTATGAAGGCATTTATAACTATGTAGTAGAATGTCTTATGTTTCAGGTTTTATTTCTAACATCCTCTTGAAATTTAACTTGAAATAACTTTTAATTTCCTCAGGTAATTTTCGAAAATGCTGCCTAGCACATTAAGACAATTATTATATACATGACTAGAGATATATTACGGTAGATATGTACGTATGTATGCGAAAATAGGTAAACATATGTTTATGCACGTGCATTAGCACGCAGACTCTTTCTGACACAAAAGGATATTGAATTATCTATGCAATACTTTTTAGTGGCAAAGTACACACAATAAATCAACTGACAAATACAATACACAAAAATGAATGATAAAAGTAAGAAACCTTTAACCGTTAACCAATTTCAAATCTGGGGATGATGATTTTACAAGTTACACCGAAATTCCTATGTGGCTCTGCGGTGTGAAATGAAAGCGCGATATCTAACACGTAACCTGTCATTTCATTCAGAAGGCGAGACCGGGAATATCTTGGAAGTTTAAAGGAATTAAGAACTGTATTGTTCAAAACGACTAATAAGCAGATAGGAGACAACTTTTTGCGGTTGTGACTTCGTTATAAGAGATTAGAAAGAATATGTTACGTACACACAGGCACGCAACACATACATATATGCAGAGAGAGAGGGGGAAGAGAGGGAGGAAAAGAGGTAGAGACGGGAGAGATAATGAGAGACAGAAAGTGACATGGAAAAATAAAGCCTATTCCCTCTATACATATACATATATATATATATGTA
>NC_068988.1:35608905-35611514 GCF_001194135.2 Octopus bimaculoides
TATATATATGATTGAAAACATTGGAGTTAACAAGATGGAGTACTGTTGGAGATTTATTTTTTTTAATTACTACAAATGTTTCCACGCAACGTAGTTCTCCAAGCTAACTTAACTTTATGAGGTGAGACACCCTTCGGTCATGAATGGCCATGGGATTGCACCTAGAAAGTTACCCTCCGAGGTACAAGTCCGGGCAAGGTTGTTTTATGGAAGACCAGCAGTCGCCTGTGCATACCACCCACCGATGTTATCCAAGGAAAAGGCGAAGGCTGATAGAGCTTGTCACCACTGACGTCGCAACTCATTTCTACAGCTGAGTGAACTGAAGCAACGTGAAATAAATTGTCTCCCTCAAGAGCACAGCTCGCAGTCCGTTCCGGGAATAGAACTCGCAACCTCACGATCATAAGCGCAACGCTCTAAACACTGAGCCATGCATTGCGATGCATCACAAGAAATGCACATTATATATTAACACGTGCAAACACGCACACTCAGACATAAATATAAACAAATAGGCATGTATGTATATGCATGTATATCTTAATAGGCGAGGTTAATATTTGCAAGATATATAAGTCTCTAAACTTGGAACCCAACAGTTGACTCCCAACATTTCACTATTCTGATGCTGTCCATCTCGTCTATCATGTATCCATTTTACGCAAGGGAAGAGACGAGAGGAAGAAATTATTATCATTAATGTTATTACTGTCGTTGACATGGTTGTTATTTACTTATTTATTATTATTATTATTATTATTATTATGATTATTATTATTATCATCGTTGCTGTTGTTGCTTTTGTTGATGTTGTTGCTGTTGTTATTTTTATTACTATTGTTATTATTGTACTTGTATTTGGTATTGTTGTTTTCGTTGTTGTAATATGAAGCTTATGCTAGTCATTTCCATCTTTTTTTTTTTTTGCTGTTGTTGCTTTTTTCATCTTCAACACCACTGTCATTATTCCGCTTTTTTTTTATTATCATCAATTCTCTGTGATCATTATCATCGTCCTTAGTGCTTTGTAATGAGTCCTTTTTTCGTTACTTTAATACTTTTTTGTTATTCTTCAGTTAGTGTTGTTATCAATAGCCATTCATAACACGTGATAGGTAGCAACTCTTATCAGTGTCCTTTCTTTTTTTTTTCTTTTTTCATTCTGGTAAAAGTTATTATTTTTTTTGTTTGTTTTTGTTTTAGCTTTATTTTATGTGTTTGAGAGTATCATACCCTCTCGCAGATTCTCTGCAAATAAAATAATAAATTGACGCCTTTTGTGTCAGTATAGTAATGGACAAAAAATTATAAAATGAAAGAAATAAATGAAAGTGAAGTGACAACTGACTCTGCACTGAAACTCGCGAATGTAGCTGACCAATCAAAGGATGAGAATGGGAATTAGACCTCAGACATTTGGCCTTAGTAATCAATAATGTGAAGGACACATTTTCATATTTTATTATATTTTGTATATTATATCTATTTATATCTTTATTTCTTTTTGTTGAGTCTCAATGTTTTTTTTTCTCTTCTGATGAATGACGTTTGATGGATATTCTATGGAGATAGCATTCTGGTGGAAAAGAAAAGAAAACGAAAAGCTGAAAGAGCAGCTGCAGCAAAAGCAGCAGCAGTAATATCACCTAGTAACACTAAAGGAAAACAAATGATGCATTCGATAAGTTTTATTCATTGAGCAGTGTTGTTTTTAACAAAGCAACTAGTCACTTTTATATTATATTTATGTGTATTTCTTCACTTAATACTATCACAATCTTCCTCCGCAGAGGAAATCGCTGCCAATATTAACATTAACGCCATTAACATTATCAATACAAACACAACCACTGTCAAGTTTCATCGATATGAAAAAAGCTTCTACGAGGAAGCTCTAACAGTTAGAAATAGCAACCCTCTTAAACCAAACAGCTGTGTTGAGAAATGGAGTGACAGATTGGATAATGCAGACCTAAATGTACAATCTCTGAATAAAAGATGGATTAGTCACACCTAATGGGTCTTTGACTGTAGGTCTGCAAAGTTAAGGTCGACATAATGCTAAAAAACAACAAAAGTAACAAAAATAACAACACTACCGATGGCTAGCCACTTCATCGTATATTTTTCTGTTATGAATACTTCAAAGGTTACTAAGATTTTAGCAATGAAACACTTCCATTGTTTTAATATATTTTTATTGCAGAAATTTTCTGTTTAATATATAGAGGTGGCAGGGACAGTTCATGCATAATTAGGGAGGCGATTGCTATATTATGTTACATGATTAATTACGGTACCACAAGCGAAAGTGTTCAATGCTGTGAAGAGTAGAAGAGGGAATACAACTATGTGCATCAAACCTACTAGTGACATAACCAACAACACTACAGCAAGAATTAGAATCGAAAATGATAACTATACTAGATGGAATACAAAAAAAGCATGACCATAGTCAAAGAATGCCACCACCTTCTTCGTGACCACAAAAATCTGAACCCGAAGACATTGTATAGAATTAGCAATTCATCACACTCTACCATTCTTGTGTATAAGAAAACAAATAACATCTATACATACATATACATGTATATATATATATATAT
>NC_068988.1:35611830-35621830 GCF_001194135.2 Octopus bimaculoides
TATATATATGTATGTATGTATGTATGTATGTATGTATGCATGCATAATTTATAAAACTAAATTTGAGATAAAGATATTATCTTGATAGTAATTACAATTTCAGTGTACTTAGTTTTAATATAAATTATCTGTCTATAAATAGTATCTGGTAATATTTAGGCTTTGCATTGTTTACAATGTTTATATTGACCGCATATTTACGCAACACTATTATATGACGATTAACTACCAGTTTTAATACGTCATATTTTTTTATTGTCTTCAGTATTTTTAATAAACACATGAACCCTCTGCCGCACTATCTTTCTGTACTCATTTTCTCTTTCTCTCCCTTTAATCTCTCTCTCTCTCTATCTTTCTCTCTCTCTTTCTCTCTCTCTCTCTCTCTCGCATCATAACATCTATTTCGCCCTAACTACCACACCAACATCAATAAAATCCATCATATATTACATATGCATGTGCACAAATATATCAAACGTATTTATTCATATGTGTATATATATGAAAATAACGGATTTCTTAAATAACACGCACATTTTAAAATGAGTCTTTCGTAGGTCAACGAACACAAAGAAATGTAACTCCCTTTCAGGAAAATTCTTCCCAGATGAAATACCTACTTAACCAGCTTCAATATAAAAATTTGAATTAATTTAATTCAATTTCTGTAATTGAAATAACTGGATATGTAAACGGCTGTAGGACAGGAATTTCCTCATATGGAATAAACTGATGTCTGCATGTCAATTTCTCAATTTTCTCGCTTTTCTCAGTCATAGATATTTCAAATACTTATATATATATATATATATATCAATGTATAACTAATATATTTAGTTTTCACTGAACACTGGTATAAACTGGAGAACTAGGATGCTAGCATCTCGTAAAGTCCTTGACACAGTTATACACATATATACATACACACATGTGTACATACACACACACACACACACACACACACACACATACATGCACGCACATATCAGTTCACGAGAAACGTTTTGTATATGCAAATAAAGCACCTATTGTATTATGCCCGCCACCGATTAGTGATGTTCACTAGTGTGCCAGCTTTTCGGCGTTTTAGCAAGTTGTGTCGATATAATGTAGGATAAATATAATAACAATAATCCTTGGATGAAATTTATTAACGTTTAATGCATAGCTACGCGCTGTTACCACAAATCACGAGTCTTAAGATCGCAGTGCATATTCCTGAGATGATTACAGTGTAGACCGTAGTATCCATTGATTCATTTCTTCAGCCTAAAAAAATGCTGCACCATTTAACGGAACATCACGAGTATTCAACCTGTGCCAAGAAGGGATCCTAGAAGTAATTACATCCAGTGAACATGTAATAAATAGGTACTCTGATGTCATCGTATCATGTAACCATAAAAACAGAAATATTATTTCTGGAGTTTGAAATATATATTTTGAAACGAAATAACACGTTAATAGAATAGCGAAGGGGCCCAAACAAAGAAACAAACCAACCAACAGAAACAATGATAAGGTTAAAGATTACGATTAGAAAGTAGCATTTATGAATTGACTTCAGAAACCCTAGCAGTGCTCAATGACCTGTTGAGACGAAAATTTATTGAAGATAGCCATGCCTTAAATGAAATCAAACAGAATAATTTATTACTCATCCTTGATATCTGCTGAATGAATTGCAAGATAAAACAACCACCACAATACACACCTCCATCCCCATATAACTACCATTCTTTCTTCTATTTCCATCGTATCCCCTCCTCTTCACAAAAAAAAAACATGCAGAAATAGTCCCAGAACTCGCTTGACTTTTCTGTTGTATATCAACTAATGCTATATCGCCTGAAGAAAAGAATCAATGATGATAATCAACTGGATGCCCACGGATATTACAGACTAACATGTAATCATCTAAGGAATGCAGGCGGTGAATTTAAGAGTCATGTGATGTGTAGAAATGTTCCTAGCGATGCATTAAACATTAATACATTCCATCCAAGAATTATTGTTATTATCATCATCATCGTCATCATCATCATCATCATCATCATCATCATCATTATTATTATTATTATTATTATTATTATTATTATTATTATTATTATTATTATTATTATTATTATTATCGTTATTATCATCATTATTACTATTATTAATTAGTAGTCTTATTTTCATTACGTGCTTTCACTACCTAGCGCATATCTGTGTGCCTTAGGTATGTGCTGTGGTTTGCTGTGAGGCTCTTATGGTTACTGTATTGAAAGTATTTTGCGTAGGATGTGTGGAGTTTCTGTTAGTGCTATTTTCTATATGCTATATTTATATATTTGTTAGCCCTGGTGTTTTTGTTATGTATTTGTCTGAATATCTTTTTTCGTATCTAATGCGCCCAATATGATAGGAATTATTTCTGTTTTTAGACTCTACACTCGAGTTACCTTTATTTCCAGGTCTTTCTATTTTGAAAGTTTCTCCATTTCTTTTAAAGAAAATTTGCCATCTGTTGGTATTGATACATGAATTAGAAAGCATTTTTTCTTCGTGATCTCTGACAGCTATATCTGGCTTATTGACCTTATTTTCTCTATCTGTGTGTATTGGCATATCCCAGAGTATGGTTGCTTTCTCGTTTTCTGTGACCTTTTCTGGCGTGTGCCTATACCATCTTTTTACTGTTTTTATTCAATAGTGTTGGCATAGATTCCAGTGTATTCAGGTTTCAACTCACTGTCTGTGAATATGTCCCTTCTTAGCCAGGACTAGGCAGCCAGCGACAATATGATTTATTGTTTCTCGTCCATCTCCACATATTCTGCAGTTACTTGTTATGTGTCTTTTCATTATATGTTTTTGGTAATTTCTGGTGGGGAGGCTTTGGTCTTGTGCTGCAATTAAAAGTCCTTCGGTCTCTGTTATGTGTCCTGAGTTTCTCAGGCATTGCCGGGATTTTGCTTTTCTATTTCTTTTGCGTTTTGTCCAGCCCAGTATTTGCCATGAAGGGGCTTTTTTTGCTATCGTTTTATCATGATCCATTGCTGTTCCAGTCTTAGTTTGGATTTCATTTGTTTTACAGTTTTTGTTATTTCTTCTTTTTCTTCATAGTTGTTAGGTAGTATGACTTCTTGTTTGTTTCATTATAAATTTATCTCAGCTGCCTTAGTACCGGGCATACTCTGGAGGCCAAGAATAACAAGAGCACTTTGTTTTGCTATTCATGCTAAAATTATCACCAAATTTATTCCCTTTTATATGGAGAGTGCTTTCCGTAGGATATGGGCGGTACCAATCAAGGTTATATTTTGTAGTTCACTGAGATTGGAGTTACCAGGGGGTTGCTTAATATACTACTCAGCTCCCTTTTTTATCATTCCCAATGCACCAATTACTACTGGTATTAACGTAGTACTAAGCTTCCACATTTTTCTGATTTCACTTTGCAGATCTTTATGAGAAAGCTTTGCGTATTGTTTTCTTGGGACATTTTGATCTTGTGGGACAGACACATCTATAAACGGATAAGTTACTCTGTTGTAATCCTTGATCACGATTTCTGGTCGATTTGAGTCAATTTTTTTGTCTGTTTGTATTGGGAAGTTCCAAAGGATACTGACGCCCTCGCCATTTGCTACATCCTCTGGATGGTGGCAGTACCACTTATTGTGGGATTTATTTTACAAGTATTCTAGTGGATGTACTGCCCTAGTCATTCATGTCTTATGAGGTACTCTTTTTCAGGGAGGACTGGGCAGCCAGAAACAACATGATCAATTGTCTCTGTGAAATTTCCGCAAAGTCTGCACGAGGAGTCAGATCCGTCTTTAAGGACCTTTGCTTGGTAGTTTCTGGCAGGTAAGCTCTGCTCTTGCACTGCAATAACAAAACTTTGTTTTCCCTTCCAGGTCTGTGCCTTGTAGCCATCGGTGTGATAGATGTTTATCAATATCTGAGTTGGACGGGCGGCAAGGGTATTTTCCATGCTGGAGTTTGCCTTTCCACTTGTCTTTGATATGATTCATGCAAGCCTTCTTTGCTTTTTGTTTGATGATTCTTTTTGCATCAGTGATAGGTTTTTCACTATTTCGATCTAGTTAGTCTTTCTGATTGTTAATTTGTAAATCAAGAGAAGCAATGGTAGGTCTGTCAGTATTTGGGTTACTTTGCTCATTCTTGTTGTTAACTTGTAGACCAAGAAACTTTTAAAATTTTTGACTAAACTTCATGATTGAAGCTTACTTGGAATTTTCATGCTTTAGAGCAGTTCTTAAGAGCACATCACTTGTATTAAGGTACGTTTCAAAGTCTATTCTTGCAGATTTCAAGAATTCTTCGAGCTTTATCAGGCTTTCTCTACCTACTTTCTTGTGTGATAAATCCTGTCAACATCTGATTTTGGATGGTGCATTCGGTACCTTGCAAGGATTTTATGGATCTTTCCATCCATATTCTGCGTATCAGTGAGACTCGACTTAAGGATGCCAAAGCTATATGCGGTTACTGGTATGGCCAAAGAATTGATCGCATTAATTCTGTTAACAGCATTTAATCCTGAGTTTAGGACCATTCTTACCCCTCCGTTGCATTCCTTGCGAATTTTCTCTTTCATTTTAGAGTGTTGGATACCATCACCTTCATTTGTTCCCAGATATTTGTATACTTCAGATTAATCTAGATTTCGAACAGCTGTGGTAGTATCAAGTTCTATATTTTCTGCCTTTATGAACTTCTCAGCCTTGAAAGTAGCCTTTGCACATTCATGAAGTACGAATTCCAAACCTATATCAGAGCTGAACTATTTGACAATATTCAGAAGCTCTTCTAATTCTTTGTCGTATTTGGCAAACAGTTTTAGATCATCCAGAAGGAGTAGCAGATTACGTTTCTGTTAAGAACATTATACACTCTCTTAGCATTATTCAGTTTCGTGTACAATGGGAAGAGAGCGAGGCAGAATGATAATGATGATAATGAGTCAACTTGAAAGATACCACAGGTGATATTGATGTCTGGTGAGGTGGTATATATATCCTTGTGTATGGTTGAAAATGAGGGTGGTTCTCCACGATTTCATGACTACTTTTAAAATGTTCACAATTGTTGAAGCTACCTTATAAATTTCCAGGGCTTTGATGTTCAATACATGGGAGACGCTGTCAGAAGCCTTCTTGTAATTTATTGAAGCGGTGTTAAAGTTTCTGCGTTTGGATTTGCAATTTTCAATGACCATTTTATCAATCAGTGATTGGTCCATACATCCATATGAGCTCCTTTTACATCCGTTTTGTACAATTGGGAATAACTTGCTGTTGCCCAAGAATTCATATGCTCTATTCGCTATTATAGATGTTAACAGTTTATATACGGTGGTAAGACATGTTATGGGTGAGTATTTTGTGGGGTTAGTAGTTTCTTTTGTTTGTGGTAAGAGATGTGTAATCCCTTAGGTAAGCCACTTTGGGGATTTAGCAAGGTTGGACATGACTTCATTGAGTGATACGGCTAAATTGTGGTGAGTGTTAATTAAAGAGTTTAGCCAGAAATTTGGAATCTTACCAATACCTGAAGATTTCCATTTTATTCACTTGGCGAGCGCTGCTTTCACTTCTTCCGTTGTTATATCCTGCCATTCTTGATATTTTAGGTGGGTATTGACCTCTTCAATGTCTCTGAACGAACGTGCATTCTGATTAAACGCCTTTGGATTAGTCCAAATGTCTTTCACAATATTTTAAGTTTGCTACTGGAGAGGGGAAGCTTTCACTATAATGGTATTTCCCCCAGTTCCCTGTAGAATTCTTTTGCGTTCTCCTTGAAGAATATGTTTTGTCTATGGAATGCTGAGCGTTTTTTGTATCTTGGCAGTCGTTTGGCTTTTAAGTATAGCTTTTGTTTGAGGATTTCAATCTGTGTATCCTTTGTTTTCTTGTAAAGGTCATGTTTAGCAATTATTCTTATTAGTTTGTTGGATGTAATAGTTTTCCCTTTGCTCGCTTCAAGTAGAAAAGATTTATCTACTCTTAGTTGGATTATTTGCCGGTTTATTCTTTCCATCCATGCATGATGTTTCTATACATTCCTCTTTTTTGTGTATCCTTAATTTTAATACCGCATCTCTGAGTTGCAACATAAGCAGCTGAGTAAATGATTTCATCAATCACTTCGAGAGCATTTTCTCTACTATTCTCAAGTTGTATCAGCTTCCCAAGTGATTGATCAACTTCTTTGATTACTTGTCTGTTCTTATTAGTATTAATAATTTCAGGAAGTGGGGCTCTTTCGTGGAAAGGTTGATATAGTTTTATTAGATATTGTTCTAGTATTCCATCTAAAAGTTCATTGTTATTATTATTATTATTATTATTATTATTATTATTATTATTATTATTATTATTACTAATAATAGCAATAATAATAATAATAATAATAATAATAATAATAATAATAATAATAATAATAATAATCTGAATTCTTTAAATGAAATTATGAAAAAAGCAGTGGAAAAAAGTACCTGGAATAGCCCTGTGATATCCTTTTCAGTTATTACAAAAGCTAACCTGAGACATCAAAGCCCAAACTCCAAAGACTGCCTTGCTGTCAGCCCCAATGAATTTCATGGAAAAACATTCCAGCAGGCTTTTAAAAGAAAAAAAAAAGACATCAGTTTGCAATGGAGCTGACCACACGAAATGCGAATGCTAAAATTGATGCAAATATCAGAAAGAGAAATTATGAAAGGCTGGTTGAAGTCATGCAAGAAAGACTGCCAAATACTGATAGATCAAAAGTAGATGACCTCATTAGAGAAGAAAGTTGTCATAAAAATGGGCTTGGTGGTTTGACTATCAGAGAAATTGTTCTAAAAGCAAAGTCAATACTTCAAGAGAAAAATAAGATATTTGCAAATGTGGTTAACACTGATTGCCTATGTGCCTTATGTGTTGAAGAAGTGAAGTTGAAAGCTCAGAAGCAGCTGTACTGTGGCCATAATTTCCATGATGAGTGCATCATGGCTTGGGTGCATCGGTATGAAAGATCTTGTCCGACTTGTGGACAGTTTGTATTGTTTCCTGAAGAATTTCCTAAACTTTTTTGAGTTTACATTATTTACATTATTTACAATTCACGGATATTTGTCCTCATCTTGTTTGTTGTTGACACAACGTTTCGGTTGATATACACTCCAGCCTTCATCAGGTGTCTTGGGGGGAAATTTCAAACCCGGGTTCTCATTCCTAAAGTATTTTTCGATGTTGTTATTATTATTATTATTATTATTGTTCAGTAGTTTTATTTTTATAACGTGCTTTCACTTCACTACCGAGCGCAGCTCTGTGCGCCTTGGGTATGTGCTGTGGTTTGCTGTGGTGCTCTTATGTTTACTGTATTGAAAGTGCTTTGCGTAGAATGTGTGTAGTACCCAGTAGTGCAATTTTCTGTATGTTATATTTATTATTATTATTATTATTATTATTATTATTATTATTATTATTATTATTCAATTCACTGCCTGGAATCGAACTCGGAATCTTGGGGCTACTAGCCCGTTCTCTTAACCATTACGCCATATATAGAACTGTTTGTTGAGTTTGTTTTGTAAGCTGTACGCTGCTTGTGGGCAGGCTTTACTTCACATTAATCTAGAGGCTTTATCTTGCTTATACTTTAAAACGGTATTGTTCCTGTTGAGTACGATATTTTAACACCATAACTCGCTTGCTCCCTTTTGCTATCTCTGTTTCAGTGTCTTCGACAATTATTACTCGAGCTGAAACTGTTACATTAGCAACTTAATATAAGACTAATTCTTGGTAGTCTTAAGTTTTGCTTTATAATTCCATCTGAGCGTTTTGTTTTTGGGCTTTTTTCTCTCAGCTGAAAGACGAGAGCGCCACTGCCTGTACTTGTTATTTCTCAAACATTTTCTCTTTATCATTGTTATTTTTCAATGATAGTTAAGCTTTCAGCTAAAGGTTAGCTGAATGTAGTTATCGAAAAGTTTTGGCTTGCTACCAACTAGATATTTATAACTTTCTCCTCCTTTCAATGATTTTAATGTCTGACCATCTGGTAATTGGATGTCTCCGCATTTCACTACCTGTCACCTTCTCATGACTATTATTATTATTATTATTATTATTATTATTATTATTATTATTATTATTATTATTATTATTATTATTATTATCATTATTAGCTACAAGGTAATCATGGACTGGACATGAAAAGAACTGTTTACAATGTGGGTGTGGGGCTATTATTATACACGCAACGGATTAGACTGTTGAAAAACAAAAGAATCCTAACACCGGACTACATGTAGTCTTAGATGCCAAGAACCCCACTAAGTATCCTAGCTGTCCCAAACAGTGTTCTGTTTCCCGCAGCTGTATTCATCTGGGTTTTAAACCTATTTCCACCATCAATCTGTTCAGATCTTTAGGAATAGTTTCCAATGCACCTATAACTACTGGGATACATTTTAAGCTCACTTTCCATAATTTCTGTAAAGAGAACCAATGAAGATACACACACATTTTATTATGGCGTCGCTTGTATTCTTTTCGGACAAGGC
The DNA here is from genome assembly GCF_001194135.2 of Octopus bimaculoides. Taxonomy (NCBI): domain Eukaryota; kingdom Metazoa; phylum Mollusca; class Cephalopoda; order Octopoda; family Octopodidae; genus Octopus; species Octopus bimaculoides. The sequence goes on from NC_068988.1 coordinate 35,620,409, forward strand.
TGTCACATCCACTTACCAAGTGGGTCACATTTCCCACACGCTTTCCACACAGTCTGCCTTTCTGGGTGTCAGAAGTTTTATAGACGTTATACTTCACTGAATTGGTAGCGATGTGCAGCAATGATGAGACTTTCGGTGGTACGCTTCAAATCACCTCGCTCAAGTCATAACCATGATGCTGCATTACCCTTAACGTCCTTCTGTATACCTTTCAAACTGTCCAGGCACTCTTCTTTCAAGGTCTTCTTTTCTCTTCTCTTTGGTTAAACTCTTCTTTTCCCGTCATTTCATTTGCATTTACACCCGTATCTTTCGCGGTACATTGCAGCAGGTCTTCACCACTCCGCATTAATACTCGGCAAGCGTTCTCCTTTCACTCCTTATACAATAGTCTATCCTAATTAGTAATCTGCCACCATTATTTCTTTTCATATACATTATTATTATTATTATTATTATTATTATTATTATTATTGCATTTGCACAGCTTCTAACGCTGGACATGTACTGCGGTGTCAGCTGTTCACCACCAGTAAACTAAGGTAACACTTCTTATTTTTCGAACACCTTCCAGAATATTCGAGTGGTTCCAAGCAGTGCAGTTTTCTGCATGTGCTCAACCCTTTTTGCAGCCCCTATTTGTTCCACGTTCTTCTCGATATTTTTGCTCACTGTTCCCAGGGCTCCAACAATTATTGGTTTTACTGGTACCTTTTTCATCGATCACAACTGCTTAACTTCCCAAGCTAACCTGTCATATCTCTCGAATTTTCTTTCTTCCTTATCGCATACCTTGTTGTCAGATGGGCATTCTATGCCTGTGATTCAGCATAGTTTGTGTCCTTTCTCAATTAAGACTATGTCCGGCTTCCTATTCTCATGGTCGCACTGAATGATAAAATCTCATACGATCTTTGCATTTCTATTTTCGACGATGCCTTCATGTTTGTGATCATACGAATGTTTTGCTCTGTCAAGTCCATACTTCTTGCAAAGTGTCCAATAGAGAAGCCTGGTTATATTGTCGTGGCGTCTCTTATATTCATTCAGGGTTAGTGGCGTACATTGGCTGCTAAAATGCCAAACGGTTTCACCGTTATTATTATTATTATTATTATTATTATTATTATTATTATTAGTAGTAGTAGTAGTAGTAGTAGTAGTAGTAGTAGTAGTAGTAGTAGTAGTAGATACATATGGAAAAAAATGGATAAACAACAATAAATATCTTGAAATACCTAAAATCTTAACAAGAACCAGGATTATGAACACAACAAAAACTATTGTCTGTTTTCAAGAAAGCCAACAAATATGAAATAAAAGCTGCTATAACGGATATATACTAAGAAAACTGAGAATTAACAACAGAAAATAAAACAAAAATTGCGACTATGATAAATCGATGGCAAGAAAACGTTAGAC
>NC_068988.1:35622912-35627919 GCF_001194135.2 Octopus bimaculoides
CAGACAACGAGAAAGCAACTATACTCTGAGACATGCCAATACACACAGATAGAGAAATTAAGGCAAATAGACCAGATATAGTTGTCAGAGATCATTAAGGAAAAAATGTTTTCTAATCGATGTATCAATACCAGCAGATGACAACGTTTCTCGAAAAGAAATGGAGAAACTTTCAAAATACGAAGACCTGGAAATAGAGGTAACTCGAATGTGGAATCTAAAAACAGAAACAATTCCTATCACAGTAGTCGCATTAGGTATAATAAAAATATATTCAGACAAATACATAACAAAATCATCAGGACTTACAAATATATATAACATACAGAAAATTGCACTACTGGGCACTGCACACCTCCTACGCAAAACACTTTCAATACAGTAACCATAAGAGAATCACAGTAAACCACAGCACATACCCAAGGCACACACGCTATAAAAATAAAACTACTGAATAAAATAATACTAATACTACTACTACTACTACTACTACTACTACTACTACTATTAATAATAATAATAATAATAATAATAATAATAATAATAATAATAATAATAATAATAATAATAATAATAAAAATGGCATGGACAGGAAAAATGCAAGATGCACGAGTGGAGACATACAGAAGGCCGGTAGTTTACTGAGGAGTGACTTGAAGACAAAGACAGAAGCAGTTAAATGCGCTGCATAGGAACAAGCATTAAAGACAAACTAAGGCTAGAACATGATTAACACCAAGATGAAGGTGAAGAACGAGCCGGAGTACATTAGAAACGCGAAGACATTGTGTAAATCTAAACTGAAAAGATACAACGTGATCAGTAGTATGAGATGCAATCATGGACTTCTAGAGTGTGAGAGTTGTGCAATGACAGAGGAAGTAGCCAATATGGAAAGCAGAACATAATAGCTAATGACCAAAGAAGGAAGAAAAACGATTGATTGGAATTGACTTCTACAGTGTAATAGTTGTGCAATGACATAGGAACTGGCCAGCAAGGAAAGAATTTAAAAGTTAATGGCCAATGAAGGAACAAAAGAGTAGGCTGGGTAATCTAGTTTTGTTTTCCAGAAATATCAAGCCGAATAAAAAGTAAGCAGCGTTTTGAAACATGAAATTTATGACAATATATTTCAACAATGCGGGAATTTTATTCATCAAAGTAAGATCCATTGCAATCAACACATTTTTGACAACGAGTTGCAAATTTGTTTATTCCGGTAAACATAAAAATCCCACCGTTAAAATTTCTTCTATTTTGTTAATAGCCCAGACCAGTACTTCCTCAGGCGATGACAATTCTGTCGTTGACATCTCCGTTTCAGACAGGCCCGAATAAAAGACATTTTCAAACTCAGCCGTCTCTCCTCAAAACGCTGCAAATCAGCACAAAACAACACGAAACCCTTCAATAAACAATAGCAAACTCTTACTCTTTCTCTCTTTTCCTCTTTTCTCCCTTTTTTTTCTGTTGTTTCAAAAATGTTCATTATAAATTTATTAACTTATATCTGAAATTCTCTATCCTTGTATAATCCACAATCGGTGGCCTTCCATTAAAGTACACCAGCCCGTCCATTCCTGTGATAAATTTCATACAATAATTTCATAGGTTGTCGCTCATTTCCTTGTTTACCAATATACAGCTTTCTTCTCCGAACTTCCCTTTTGGCAGCTTCACATTAATTAAATTCTTCCACTTTGATATTCTCTTCTCTATCTCTACGGATTTCTTGAAAAGATCATTGTCCCCTTATCCTCGCTTGTCATCACATCTGGTCTCCTCTCTGGTTTCTTTTCCACTTATTGTGCAAGTTCAGGGGGCTCTTCATCTTTTTTGTCTGCCTTCCCTGCTTCTGCTGTCGATCTCTGTAACACTTCTCTTGATCTCACCTTCTTTCTTCTCTTAGCGCTGACGAACCCACCACTCTCCTCCTTTGGCGCTTTCGTTTTTCCCTGTATCTCTCTTATCTCTTGCTCATGTTGTTTTTTCCTTTTTCGTTTCTGCCTCCATTCTTTTCTTGCGTCTCCTATCTCCTCTTTCTCACTCTGCATCGACTCAGCCTGCTTATTTTTGTATAAGGGGCACTTCAATTTCATGTGCCTCTTTTCACCGCAGATGTAGCAATTGGGTCTACGACCTTCTACTATCACATTCAGTGAATTTTCTCCTTCAATCTCCCCTTGGGGCCACATTTCTACTCCGCTTTCCCAGCAATTCAACAAATCCGTTCTTCCAAACTCTCTGAGCTTATCCTCGGTGGTCGCTAGGATGGCCGCTACCAACCATTCCGTCTTAATGTCGGGTGAACCTTAACTATCCTGACCCGGGCGCAGCGCCTTCCCTTATACGTAGGGAGCAGCCCCACCTTTTCCGATCTCAGGACAGCGGTGGAATATGAGGCCGCCTCTTCTTTAGCTGCAAACTTCACTTCCACTGTTCCATACCTCATTCTTCTGCTCACGAATGTCGCTTTTTGCATTATGTTCCCCAAGCACTCTTCCACGTCTTCCTCCGACAGTTTTTCAATTTTATTTGTGGTGACCGCTTGCGTGCGGTACACCACTGTTTTCTCGCTTTTCTATTCGATAAATTCTTGAGGGGGGACCAGCTTGACTGAGCCTTCCTCCTTCTTCACCAAACACAAACCATTCGCTATTTCCTCTTTATCAAAATGGACCCCACTAGCTTCCAACAGTGTAGCTGCCTTTGCCGCAGCAGTTTTCACGTTGCTTTCCATAATGCTACACCTTTCTTCACCCCCAATGGGGAGAAAAATGATCATAACAACTGCAGCGAGTAACAACAACACGCGCGAGACGCTTCAGCAATCAAATCAACAGTAATAGCAACAATAGCTCTCACCTTCTTCTAACAAAAAATACACACTGAAAATGACAGTAGGATCGACGCGGACGTTTCGCTGATATCGCGAGCAGTTTCAGTTGCATTACGTCCTTTTTTTTTTTTTGAAGTTGAATAGCATTTGGGCAAGTCTATGTCTGTATTATCAAATTCAAAATTGCAAAATTCTGGTACAGATCATTCATGGTTCAAAATGTTGCTTACATTTTACCTAACCTAATAATTCTTCGATATAATAATTTGTCCGATATCTTGCTCAAAATCCCCGACGTTACATGGGAATTAACACTTTTATGTCTTTTAGGTAGCTACCACATCATCAACAGAGAAATGTATTTCGATGTTTGGAAACTCTGAAATCTCTATTCTACTTTTTCGATTTAATCTTTGTCTTTCAATGTGTACTGTATCAAATGAGTTCAGTTTCAAATTACAGTAGAAAGTTAATGGTGTTTGTTACTTTGTTTTGCGTTCTTATTCCTATTAGTGCTGTTGTTACTACAATTGTTCTTGTCTTTCTTCTCTTGTTTTTGTGCTGTAGTCGTTATGATATTTGTGCTTACATTTTGTTGCTGTGGTAGATGGCTTTGTTGTCTTCATTGTTATTACTGTAATTATTCTAGTGGACGATAATAATTGTTTACGTGGGTAACCGGTTTGCCAGTTGTTTAACATTCCGTCTAATTTTTTTTTTAAATCGTATGTAGTGGAGATGAACGCTCTACCGATTCATAACCTAAATGAGGTTGCAATGTTAACGAGAATTCGAAATCAGATTGAAAACATGGCTTCTTTCGTCAACCTCACCCTGTGTGATATATTAATTATCTTCGTGTTTAAAAATTAATTAATTAGTGGTTATTAATCTTGATATAATGTGTTTATTAGATTATATAAAATTCATATTAATTAATTATCTAGCAATATATTGCGATGTGTGCGTGAATGTATGAGTATGTCTACTTGTATGTGTATTTATCTATGTATATATGTGAGTGTGAGTGTATATGCGTGTATGTATATATACGAATGTGTATATGTATCTGCAATAAAAAGGTAAAATAAAAAGGAAAATGCTTGTTTTCACTTCAAACTCTCGCTCTTATACAGCGTGTTTCAAGACAAAAATGAAGATTGAACTCTGATCAGTAGTGGTGGTGGGATTTTCTGTTGCTGATAGAAAGATTTAATTTATTAATAAGCATAACCTTAATTAATAAACTTTCAACATTAGTTCAGCGGCTTTGATGTTGACGGTCATAATTTAAACATAACATCTGTCCATCTGTCTTTAATGCGAGAATTAACATGAATGCATTATTTAGAGCGAACTGTACAGTATACGAAGAATGCTTTCGTTGTATGATTAACCACAGTTATTTTATGTTTCGAGACAGCAACAAATCTAGAGGAAGGACGTGGAGAAGAGAAACTAAATGTATTGTCATTAGTGTAAATGTCTGCAGCTAGGGTCTATATGTCTTCTGGGCCTAGAACGTCTGATACAAATAAACGAAGAAAAGATACAAGAAAAAAACAACAACAACGCGAGGACGTGGTACATGCAAAGTCTTAAAAGATGCACAGGGAAGGAAAGAAAGGGTGTTTTATGTTTCGAGCAAAGCTCTTCTTCAGAAACAGGAGACAGAGGAAAGTCCAAGATAAAAGGAAGACGGGGGGAAAAAATCGCCAACAATCCACGTACGTCTATCTATATTCGGTTAAGAGCAATCTTTCGTAACACAAACAGTTTGATATGCATTTTTTTTATTTACTTAATGTTTTCAAGGGACTGCATTTTTAAAATTCCTGACATACACGTTTTGAATTAATTATAAAGATTTTTCTCAAGTACTATATTGCGTATTCTACAGTCATCTGTTATAAAAACAAACACACAAATAAAATTATTTATGCAATTTCCTTTCGATTAATCCATCATTTATTATTCATTAAATCTTAATCCTGGAAGAAAAAGGATTTCAGATACTGTTATAAATAATATGAAAGTGCGAAGCATATTATTTGCAAAATATTTATTATTCATTTTTAAAATAGAATTTTAAAATCCTTATTGATTTCTTTGAATATTTACATTCGTATGAAATATATATATATATATATATATATATATATATA
>NC_068988.1:35628094-35634605 GCF_001194135.2 Octopus bimaculoides
TATATACATGCATACACACAAATGAATACAGTGCGATAGAATAACAAACATCCTACAGTTTTCTTCATTAAAACACGTAACACTATCGCTTTTTTATACTGGCGGGGGCAACAATATATTAATCTGGTATTATATCAAGGCAAATCAAAAGCTGTCACTTAAACAGTCAGATGACATGGACGATTGACATAACGATTGCAGAATCTTCAGCGCATCGGAAAATTATTTGCCTCATTCATTTTTTGTCTATGTTTGGAGTTCAAATCTAGGCGGGATCAATTTTGTGTTTCATACACTCGTGTCTGATAAAATAAAATTTCATTCAAGAACATTCGTCGACGGTACTAACCGCTAACACTCACCTCAAAACCGCTGGCTCTGTGTCTATATCAGAAACAATTGCATGCTCTTATTACGTTTCAGATCATGTGGGAGAGTTTGGTAGCGGCAGTATTATTTATGGTTAGTTTCGATCTGGATATTCCCTCCATGTCAACTTTACCTTTCATATTGTGAGTTCGATAGAGATGACACCAGTTAACTATTCTATCTGCATCTTTTTTCTCGGAATCAACCACGTGGCATTTCCGGTAAAGATGTAGGGACTCTTATCAGAACAACTTCTCCACCCACCGAAAAGGAAATGGAGGCAGCGAGAGGGCAGGAAACTCATGCGGTCGATGAGCTGATCTGTTACTGAAACATTTAAAAGGATAGCTTCCCAATGTGAAAATACATGATAAAATAGTAATAACAAAAGAATTCAGTTCCATCATAGGAGAAATATCTGAATTTGAGTTAAATGTATAGTTAATAAAACGATGACGATGACTTAAACTTGTAAAATCTTTAGTTTATCAAACTTTAAGGCAAAGAAGATGAACTTTGTCTTCGAAGAAATGGAATGTAAAAGGATGTATGTAAATGCCACAAGCTTACTGATTATTTTGCCACTTCACTTTCAAATATATCAAACAGGCTTCACGTAAGCCAGAGGTTTTTGAGTAGTTTTGGATGGACGGAATCTGTGGTAACAAGCCAAAGAGAGCGGTCCTCGCTTTGGATGGAAGGCTTTATCTGTCTTCCGGTGTGATACCATCACCTCACCAATGGGTGACTTCAGCCCCGTCAATCATGCTGCAAGAATTCCGTCCCATTACATGCGGTGAGATACCGAATTACTGCTCCTCTCGCCATGACTCAATGAAGAGCTATTTGCAATAAATTTATTCCTTTTACTAAATTAAATATGTTGTTGTTGTTGGCACTCCGATGGTTACGACGTCGAGGGTTCCAGTTGATCCGATCAACGGAATAGCCTGCTCGTGAAATTAACGTGCAATTGGCTGAGCACTCCACAGACACGTGTACCCTTAACGTAGATCTCGGGGATATTCAGCGTGACACAGTGTAACAAGGCAGACCCTTTGAAATACAGGCACAACAGAAACAGGAAATAAGAGTGAGAGAAAGTTGTGGTGAAAGAGTACAGCAGGGTTCGCCACTATCCCCTGCCGGAGCCTCGTGGGGCTTTATGTGTTTTCGCTCAAGAAACACTCACAACGCCCGGTCTGCGAATCGAAACTGCGATCCTATGACCGCGAGTCTGCTGCCCTAACCACTGGGTCATTGCACCTCCACACTAAATTAAATAAGAGAGAACATATCCCAGCTTACCCCACATTTTTTCCTGATTTTTGAAGAAGAAAAAGTTTGGCTGCTATTTCTAGCAACTTGAGTGACACCTTCCATACTGTCTCGTTACGATAATGAGTTACAGAAATCAACTGAAACGTCGATTCTCCATAATCATAATCGTTATTCCTGAATGAGGATAAAAATAAATCAAATATACATATCCATTACTTGAATCTGTTATAGCCAAGGTGTGATTATCACAATATCCTAATTTGCATGACGTAATATATCCGTACCTTTACGAAATACAATCAATAAGCGAATGAACAATTTAACAAAAAACTCCATAGGGAACTCAAAAACATTTTCGCTGTCACTCGCGAAGTACACCTGTAGAAAATTGGAGCTTAACATACAAATGCACTAGAAGTTAATCTACCTATCCACTTATCACTCCATATATATATATATATATATATATATATATGCATAAACACACAAATACAAACATATACTTCTGCGTGTGTGTGCGTGTGCGTGAACGTGTGTATCAATGAATGAATATAACCTATGCACGATAATGAGTTTTATTTTGTAGTCTGTGGAATAATTATGAACCTGTACTGTATGGTTACTAATCTCAATTCGGTAAGTCTCACGAAGTCAAAGAAATCACGCACAAGCGTCAACTTGCTCAATTTCGCTTGACAAACAATCACATTCTAATTATATTCTACCACAAACTAGATTTAATATCTTCGTATCAAACACTGCTCCACATTTCTACTTCCTTATCTCTTCAACCATTGTATTTCTTTCAGTATTATACTGGTTTTCTTCCGCTTTACTCTCACTTTCACCCCCTTTCTTTCTCTCTATATTTTTCTTTATTTTTGCCTCTCTCTCCCTCTCTCCTATTTTGTTACTCTCTTCTGAGATAACTTCTTGATATTTGACCGTTATTTCCATGTTTTGTTCGCTTTCAACATTAGTATCACTTGCACGAAACCTTCACATTAAGCTTGATTAAACAAACACAATAGCGTTAGCAGGATATCCTCCTAACCAAGCTATTATTATAAAACTTATGTATTACTTTTGCTTCTCCATCACAACTCTCAGTCCTGATAATATTTCAAACGACTGTCTGATAAAGTATATTTATAACTTGATAAACGTGATCTTGGAGTCAATGTTTTATTCCCTGACTTAAAGAAGAAGTTTTCCAAACAAAGCACACAAAAAATGAACAAACAAAAAACATCACAGGCAACAAGAGCAGCAGTAGCAGCGTAGTAGTAGTAATAGCAGTAGTAGTGAGTCTTCTGAAAATGTGTTTCAAGCAAAATCTGGTAAAATATACTCATAAACAATATATAGGCGAGACCTGAAGTGAAGGTGAGCTGTTAAACCTTAAACAGACGACTATGAGTACACCACACTTTTACAACAATGTTAGCCGCAGCATAATTGGTATTACTCCTATACTTGTTAATACAGCAAAGGCAGCCAGCTGGTGGAATATTTAGCGTGCCATTTTATCCGGATCTTTACGTTCTTAGTTCAAATGCAGCTGAGATTGACTTTTCCATTCGGCGTCGATAAAATAAGTAGCAATCGAACTATGAGGTCGATGTAATCAATTAGACTCGTTCCCTAAATTTTCAGGCGTTGTACCTACAGCAGAAAGGACTATTGATTTCAAATCTTGACATGAAGCCAGCAATTTCGTGAGAAATGGGATGAATCGATTATATCAACTCCAGAGTTTAACTGGTGTTTATTTTATCGACCACTTAACGCAAAGTTGACATCAGAGGAGTTTGAACCCTGAACAAAATGGTACTAAGAATTTGGACCGACGGGCTAACGGTTCTGTCACCTCGCCACCTTCGGTAGCAGAAAGGATTATCACGACGACTATAAAACAGCCAGCTGGCAGAATAGTTAGCAGCATTTTTCCGCCTTTTTACGTCCTGAGTTCAAACGCCAGCCCAAACTCTAATTTATTTTTAATCAATTCAAGGTCGAGAAAATAAGTACAAATAAAGTATTGGGCTTGATGTAATATCCTTACTCCATCACCTGAAACAATTACTGAGAAAGGTTTATTGCTACGACTATTACTACTAATGTTGGTGCTTCTTTCAATAAAGTTTATGGTGTCCGATTTAGGCACAATGCCAACACCTTTGAGGTGGTGGGGATTTAGTCGATTACAATGACCCTAGCATCAAGCCCGGAAGATTGAACTACAAATTTAACTTTGGCAGGATTTGAACTCAGAGCACAAAGAGCCTGAAGCATGTTTTCAGAAGCTCTTACGATTCGGCCTGCTCAACACCGTTTCTGAAACTAATGTTCGTAGTGATGGGTTTGCAAAGACTAATATCTCAAAAATTAATTATTTTCTTATGAATTGTTATAATAACTCATGATCTGAAATACTGATTTCTCACATACGTACGAGAGCGGGTATTTGTCTATGGAAAGGCATCGGTTAATTTTGTTAATCCTCATTAGTTCATAGGTTTCTAAATTTGTTGACCGACAAGGATGAAAGGTAAAAATGATTGCTGCAAGATTTGAAATTACAACGTAATGGCTCATTAATTAAATCCTCAATCTCTAAAGCTTTTAGCGACCCAACACTCGTTGAAATATTGAAAACTACTGTTGTTGGTACAACAAAAACCACCACCACCACCGCAACAACAACAAAAACTGCTGCTGCCGCTGCTACTACTATTGTTACTACTACTGCTACTACTACTACTACTACTGTTGCTATTACTACTACTACTACTACTACTACTACCACTACCACTACTACTACTACTACTACTACTACTACTACTACTACTACTACTACTACTATTATTATTATCACGTGTTTATCTTCAATTTCTTGCCAAGTGCCGTTCCAACTTACTGTATAATTGATAGACCATTAAAATAAACACACGAGATTATTCAAATTCAAAATAAGATAAAATTATGTAGAAAAAAAGTTTACATGGAAAGTAATCGTTCTCACAGAGACATGCTCTTCCCAACTTGTCAACTATTTTGATTTTATAATTCCGATATATTAACCATTGTAGATATTTGTCAAGTGTGTCATATCTTGATTCATACTTTACTGGTACTAAAACTTTACATCCAGAGATTAAGTGGCCTATTGATTCAATCTCATCATTGCAGAATCGGCACTTTGTGTCTGCTCCACTTTTCATCACTTCAGCTTGGTAGTTTTAGGTCAGTACGCTTTGTCCATGAGCAGCTAAGGTGAAACCTTCGCTCTCTGCCTTTAGCCCTGAGCTTTGCAGCTGCTTATCGGTGCGCTTTAATTCAGTATTTAGCTTGTTTGCTACAGGAAACGTTTTCGCCAATCAGTGGTTCATGCGCATTTCCTTCTTTACCATTAATTTTACAAATTACAATTCTACAACGCTACTATTCTTTGAAAGAAAACTTGCCTCACTTCATTTAGGTCGTTCAGCCTGGGTATCATTCATTAAATCAATAACAAATTGTTTGCTCTCCTCCAAGATAGAATGAAGCTTTTTATACCTCTTATATTTTCAATATGTTTTAGCATCCAGCTGTTAAATGTTTCAAGATATTACACCAGTTCAATTTTAGTGATTTTTGTAAGAACATTCAAAGTGGATCAGTCCTCGGTTATCTTGCACTTTGGGTAGGTAAAGACGACCAATGAGTGTCTTTGTGAGTTGCAACTTATTATAAGTCAGCAGCTTACGAATTTTTCTATTAATTTTATTTAATTCTCAGATATCTCAGTTCAACACATTGAAGCTATAAGTAATAATTGAAACTGCTAAGGAATTTATGGCTAACACTTTGTTATATGTATTTATGACTAACACCTTGTCATGTGCCTTTAACTCAGATTTCAGAATTGCTCCTGCTCTCTTATAATGATTCTTCTCTTTCATGCTTGCATCCCGAATGCCAGAGCCTCCGTTTATGCTCAATTTCTTTTATAACTGTATTCAAAATTTAACCCGATTGAATTTAGCAATTACCCTTTCTTGAAAGTGGTTTTAGCACAATTATCAAATCTAACTCCATCCCGATGTCATCACTGAATGCTTTCACAGTAGTTAATAGGCCTTGAAACTCATCATTGTCTTTGTCATATAAAATAAGAGGCTTGCCAATTTTATAACCACGCACTGTTCTCCTAAGTTCACTTGTAATGGGTATTAGGATTCAGCAAAAATATTAGAGGTGAAAATACCATAGTCGATGCCATTATTGTTCGAACATAGTGCTCCATTACAATGATATAACTGGAGATTCATGTTCCACAATGACATATACACCAGAAAGTTTGAAATTGCTGGAGAAATTTTGACGATGTGCCGTGATTTCAGGATCCATATAATACGGTATGCCTTTAACATCTCATCATGGGTATTGTGTTGAAAGCAATGGCCTTGCAATAAGCAGTACGCCCAAACCATCCTCCCCAGAGCATCGGCTCTCAAAAATCATATTTCCGAATCATCATCTTTTGACTGCAAATATTGACAAGTAACAGTTTAAACGTTGCACCAATACCAACAAAGTCAATAGTCTTGGTAGGATCTGCGAACGATCATGGGAGTTGTTGCTTTCACTAGACTCATCAGTTTCAAAAATCCAATGACAAGCCTTTGCAGCGTCATATCCACTCCAAAAGATGCAAATGAAAAACTAGACAGATGAACGTTGATACAGGAATCCCCAGAAAAAATACGAAGACACAACACATATAGCACAACCAAATCCTAAAATAATCGATACACCCACACCCAACCTCAGTGGATGACTCAAACTTCAAACGGTCAAAATTTAACTTTAGCCC
>NC_068988.1:35637681-35638671 GCF_001194135.2 Octopus bimaculoides
ATATAAATAATATATAAATATATGCATATGTACATACATATATGTGCATACCTCCATCTATATATATACATACATGCATATATGGGTACAGGACATCAAAAAAATGTTAAACACAATGAGAAACGAAAACATAGAAAACGAAATTTTTCGAAAAACGAAAAAAAAAAACAAACAGAGAAACGAGACATGCAATAAAAATAGTATACCCCTTCGTCAGTTGCCCTTGTTTCATCTACTCCGCGTTTCGAAGGCAAGGGCAATACTCGACGTCGTTGAAACAGTCCTTCCCGCAAAGTAAATTAAATAAAATTTGAGATTCTTTGCGGAGGTTGAAAGTATTAACAAGAACAGGACAGTGAGAACAAACGGAGATGGCTGTTGAGCCAAGACGATGGAAAAATTATTATGAACGCTAGGTAGCCGAGCCATGAGGAGGTAGGAAAAGGCACGTCTTTTCTTTAGGAAGGAAGTGGGCAGAAAGAGAGATCCCCTTCCGTCACGTGTCAGCGACGAGAGTGTGAAGGAGGAAGAGTGAGAGAGAGCGGGAACGGTGAAAGGGAGAGAAAAAGCAGAAAGGATGAAGAACAAGAGAAGGAGAGAGATAGACAGAGAAGAGACAGTGGAAGAGTGCCCATTGTAATTAAGATAAGACACTTGGAATAGGATTCGTGGCATTCGATCATATAATAATATAAATAATATATAAATATATGCATATGTCTATATATATATATATGCACATACCAACATCTATATGTATACATACATGCATATATGGGTACAGGACACCATATATATATATATATATATATATATATATATATATATACCGGAGTAAGCACATAAAATGTGTAACAAGGTGGAAAAAAGAGTACTCAAATACCAGAGGTAGAGTAATATGCTTTATTTAAAGCAGCAGAAATATAACAAAAGACTGCTACTCGGAGTTTCACGTTCCGGTTCATCGGACAGTTTTCCGATGAACGGTTA
>NC_068988.1:35638782-35647134 GCF_001194135.2 Octopus bimaculoides
ATATATATATATATATGTACATATGTATAGGCGCAGGAGTGGTTGTGTGATAAGCAGCTTGCTTACCAACCATATGGGTTCGGGTACAATCCCACACTGTGGCATCTTAGGCAAGCGTCTTCTACTATAGCCTCGAGCTGACCAACGCCTTGTGAGTGGATTTGGTAGGCGGAAACTGAAATAATCCCATCGTATATATATACACATGTGTGTACGAATGTGTATGAGTGTGTTTGCCTCTGTAATTACTCCAATGATCCCACTTTACAACCGCTGCTGTTTTGGTTGTGTCCTTGCAACTTTAGAATTTTGGCATAAAACGAAGAGTAAGTAGTAGACATTAAAATAATTTCTGTTGGGGTTGGGTGATTTCCTCAGTTGAACGCTTCGAGACTGTACCCTCTATGGTCGCAGTCTAGTACCTGAAACAAGTAGAAGGTCAAACATAAAAAAAATAAATACTATTCCTAATTGCTCCCTGCTTAGAATTGAAACTTGTTCAGCTGCTGGACTCGCTGTTACATTACTTCCGCTTTTAATCTCTTACTAGGAAGTTGTCTAACTTTGTTGCTATTCCACTATAAAAAGCCTTTCGCTATTCTATCAGCAGTTCATGAAATATTGATGGAGACATTGATTATTTTTTCTCTTTGAACTCATTCAATTTCTTCAGCCGTTGTTTCGAATTCCCACGTGACAATGACGAAATGAAATTAGAGTAGATATATTGGACAATTAATACAATCTCCTTGTATCTTCTGTACGCAGATGTTCGTATTCTGAAATACATATACGCGTACACACTTACATGCGTGTATACATAAGCACATTTATGCATACATACATACGCACACACACACCTATATATGCACATGTATGTTTGTGTGAGTGTGTATATACATACATATCTGCGTATGTATATACACATGCACATATACGTAGATACACATACATGCACATACATATACATGGAAATAGACACACACATACACAAATATGTGTATGTGTGTATCTGTATCTGTTTATGTATATATATATATGGAATGTATGCATAACACTCTTTGCCCCTTTTGACAGTATACTGTCGTACAATCTCACACGGCTTTCGTGGGTTCACAAATACACAATGGCAGAAATAAAAGTAACATATCAACAAGCGTATTATCTATGCATAGTCTATCTCCAACACAAGTATTAGTTAACACACGTATAAATAATAAAATTTAACTTTACACACCTAAGCTGACCACTATCCTTTGATCATATATGTATGCGTGAATGTATGTATGTATATATGTATGTATGTCATCATCGTGGTCGTTGTCTACGTCGTCGACGTTGTCTTTGCCGTCGTCATTGACGAAGTCGTCATCATCATCATCACCATCACCACGACATAGTCTTCGTCGTCGTCATCATCATCGTCATATTATCGTCATCATCATCATCATCATCATCATCATCATCATCATCATCATCATCATCATCATCATCTTCTCTTTACTGGAACAGCCAGTCCCTGATGTGACGGTGGATGGGTGGGTCTCTGTCAGTCAAGAATCATATTTATCAAACGGATTTCCTGGTCAGTTCCGTAATTAGGTAAACTTTCTCTAGCCAACCTTTTTCTTTATTTTTGATCAACCGAGTTCAGTGTTATCCTTGATTTGAAGGAATTGGAAATCTCCCTCATCATAATATCGAACAGAAGAAACTAATATCCGAAAATGCCTAGATGCAGTTTTGCAATTCCATACTTTAATCTTGTATGTTCCATGCCTCCTCATTACGCACTTGAAGGTATTTTTCACAACTCTTCATAGGGAATTATTGAGTTATCAACTTATGTAATGCGAAGTACATTACAATTTGTTATATTTATACTTTACTCTAATTTAGAATATTGTTGATGACCTATATGCGCACCATATTGGCACACCTATCATCAACTTATATATAGCTTTAGTACCTATGTGCCGGAGTCTAAGCAAATTAATTTATTAATTAGTTGTGCCTTTATATGCACCGTCAATCCCAATCCTATTTATAATTTTATATGCTTCTGCATCATTTCTTTGAACGTATTCAATAATTCACCTACGGCACTATACAACGTTAATTACAGCTTGCTCCTAGTGCAAAGCCAAACTCATTTTACATATTTCTGTATATATAATTATCTATAACTAATTATATAGATGGTAATCAGATCAGTATCTGATAGGATTCTTTTGTAAATCTTCCAAGTTCGAAAATCTCCAGGCAAGAATTTGCAAGTCTTATATATGAAGAAGCGATTTATAACATAAGCAAAATGCCTTATGTTTACAGATTAAAAACGACCTCAGAATTTGTTGGTTCTCTATTTATATTATCCCGGAGGATATATACCGAATCAGACACTGCTGGGTCTGTTCTAGTTGGATTAGAACATAAAGAAATTCAAATGACTATCTCTAAGCATTTTCCTTAGTGAACCATCGGCTCTACATTGACCCACGACTATATTGATGAAGTAATTCACATTTTTCATACTGTAATTATGTGTCATACAAAAATTGTAGTGAAATTGGCTTGGCTCCTGGTCAAAACAAAATCATGACTAATGATCATACGACGGGCATTCTTGAACTAAATGAAAGTAATTAGCAAGTACTGCCTAAATGAAATATTGAGTTCTCACAATGTCATTAGGTAACTAAGTGATACGGGAAGAATCAAAAGCTGTAGATTGTGGGTTCGTATTTTATCCAGTTCAGATTAGATTGAAATGAAAGTAATAAACACTAGGATTTTTAATCATAATTATTTGATGAAGATATTTCTGAATCTTCTCTAACTTGCCTATGTTGGAACTGATATATAGTGAGCTAATAACTAATAGCCAATATATAATATGAAAATAGGAATTAAAAAAAAATAAGTCCAATAAAGTTTCGCAATCTAGACATCCGCCAGTATCTTCCATACAATAGCGTCAACTGACGGCTTTTGGGTAAGCGTGAAGAAAACTAAATCAAAACCTTTCTATTCACTGACAGAACAGAACCGATGACGAGCATTCACAAATGCAGAAATAGCATAAAATTTGATATGCTCAAACAACTACCCACCTACCTACTCACACACACACACATGTATATTCGTCCTGAGATAGTATCTTTTATATATTATTTAAATAATAGAAAAATATTTCAGTTGCACAGAAATTCGTTCAGGAGTGGTGGTAGTATTTATTGTTCGATGACTATTTCTACCAGTTTTGAGCTCCAACAGTTAATTAAGCTTTTAATGATGTATTTGGATTAGGTATGATACATAGATTGCTACTTGAAACTAATAACAATTCTGTTGCATACAACGAAGTTTTATTTACCCGGCCTGCTGATTTCAACATCAGTGATATTCCAGACACCGTTTTCCTCTATCGGCCACGACTAATTTTGAATTATCATACGGACCATAGCGAATAATTGCTACTGATGATGTCCAAGGGACAGAGATGTACATCCAGTAATGCCATCGCAGCCACTGGATGAATTTGGCTGCTGCTGATATATTTTTGCTTTGTCTAACAATACGTCTATAAGAGTGAAATCTCATGGCGTTTACTGCAATTCATTAGGCTTTCTATGATGTATCTGCTTTATGGACGACACACATATTGTTATATAAACACCTTCACTCTGCAAGACACGTTCAATCTCACAATTTGAATTAAATGATAATAGTGCCTCTGTATTTTGCAATCATTAGCTAAAGATCAGTACAAGGATGTAAAAAATAAAATCATCTATTCTGGTGTTAGAATTGTTGAACATTGATAAAAAATCAATTCCTGGTTACTTTAATAGTTTCTTTCCCACGTTCTTTAGTTGTTTGTTTTTTGGCTTCTATTTCTCTACTAAGAAAATTTCCATATTGTTTTTTTTATTTTTGTGGAATTGTCTATCGTTCGACAGTATTATCACCTAAGATTCCTGTTCGGCAATGTCCTGAAGTTTATTAGTCTATAGAAGTAAAACGATGCTGCTGCACATGCAAAACCCCTAACGACATGCAGTTAGTCCTGATCAATTGACGTTGCATAATTTTGGAACAAACTTCCACCTTATAGGAAATTATGACTGAAATAGGAGTTTGAACTCGAATTACTTTTTCATGCACTCGAGAAATAAAAAAATGTAATAAAATCTGATGATAAATTGCAAAGCATTCAAAAACGCACTTAAAAATATAGATTTGGAAAGCAAGCATAAAATTTTAATTTATAAATACAATAAAAGTAATCTATTTCTTATGAACATTTTTACTTTATTAACGAAATTCAACAATACTCCATATGAAAACAACTAATTTATCAAAATGAAGGAAAACAATTTTGTGCAAGTAAAATAAATTTAAATTCAATAAATAAATTATTGCTGCAAATATACATATAAGATATGATCCTTTCCAATATATAAAAGGATAATACAGCCCAGAGTAAATTTATGACACTATAGGGAGAGACAACCAGAATAAGTGCTCTGGCCAATATCCTCTAAATCTAAACATGAATCGCTAACCAATTAGATAGTATCATATCGAAATATATGCCTAAAGCGCTCTCTATATGCTCATCGAATAAATCACTGGAAAGTTAACCGAAGAAATGACAAGATTGCTATGGTAATGTTCCTGAGGTGGAAAAAGATAGGTATAATATTATTAAAGGTCTACATACACTTTATACAAGAATCACCTAAAATGTCAGTAAACATTTTTGGGAAATTTCTGTTGGATTTGAGTAATCGAGTTTTCTTTATGTTACTCATAATTCAATCTAAACACCCAGGATATTGAAATGGTGATAAGTTATTCACTTGAGAACTTATTTACCACAATCTAGATTGTTGGTGTCGAAAGCAAAGTTATTTCCAAGCATAGCCGAACATGCTTCGATGGTATATACATTGTGATGGTCTTGGAAAAACATCCAGGTATTCTGAAAATAATTCTATCTTCAAATAAACGAGCTAACATGACTCCAATATCCACTCGTGAACAAAGCACTAGTTTTCTCTCCGATGTAGAGGAAAACTTATTTATCAGGTCTGTTTACACATGAATAGAAATATCACAAATTCTTTTACATGCACAGCAGTAAGTGTTTCATTCTTCGACATGTTAAGTATTCTTACAACAAAGAGCAAATCGAACGACTTGAACAAGAAGCTAATAACGAATAATTGTATATGTTAGTGGAGTAAAGAATAGAACTATGTACAAATATGTACCGCAACTAACCAGAAACTATTGGTTAGAATATATAACAGCACACCGAAATGAGAAATATCTTTTCATCGAGAAGAAACTACAAACATGGAAGCCATAGAAGTTATTTTAGACAGACAATGCAATATATAAATATCAATGCAAGCATAAAACTTGTCAACTTTGTGATTTAAACTCTTACATTAGACACGCTAGTTCCACACTTTCTCGTCTGTTGACCATGCATTTACATGGTGGAGACATTGCACTACATTATAGTTCACTCTTTTCATTTATCTAACCGTCAACATTGATTTTTCGATCTGATTTTGTTTCTTAGCTGTAATTTTGTCGCTATGCTATCTCATTTACTACACTCCCAGCAACTTTTACTTTGTGATTCTCGACTACAATTTGTTTGCTCTTTCATAAAAAAAATTTGGCTCATTTTATATGCATCTCGGTTATTGCATATTTCACATTTATGTGTTGTGTTATGATTTTCTTAATGCGTCTGTTTGAGATTTTCTCTTTTAATCATGTCATCTTTCACTTCTGTTTTCTTTGTCGTTTCGTGGTATGCACACTTTACATATTATATTGCTACATAGTATTATTTTTGTCATGTGGGATCATTATCAATGTCAGTTGTTCGAATTGTGTATTTCAGTGTTGTATTCAATTATTCTTGCTTTCGACAGCTTTTTAAAAGCTCTAATCGCATCGCAATGGTTTATTATCCTTTTTAGATTGGCTGTTGGTTCGATAATTTAATCTGATTTGAACCGTTACGATAAACATGTCCACGTACACTGAATGAAAGAAGCAGCAGGCTTCACAATTTCATTAAGCATTGCACCATGTTTTGTTGATTAATAAATATTCCACTTGTCGATTGGGACAAGAAATAACTCCACTTACCAATTTCTATTGAGATATGTAGATGTTCATGAGAATCCTTTCATATACAGTGAAAAAGCTAGTATAAATTCATCATTTCTGTTTGTTGTATCACGATAGCAATCTTTGATCTGTTTAGTACAGATGTCTATTTGAGTAGTCATGTGCCCCTAAAACGCCGGCGATATGTTTCACTTAAAAATAGTTCATTTCAGCATACAAACTTAAGCAACTTGATCATGTAAGAATATAGTTAAACTACAGCAGCTTTTGATGCTTGCTAAACGAATACCATTAAAGATGGCAATCACGATTATGGTGGTTATAGTTTTTGTATTATTCATTTATTTGTATTTTATTTGATTTGTATGTTGTCTGTTTTGATTTGTATCTTGCTAACTCACGTTAGCATTTCCATGAAGAACTGGCAATATTAGTACCCAGTCATTTTCACGATCTCTTCCGCATGTAAATTATTGTAGACGTATTTATTCATGCAAGTGTATATATCGTTCAAAGAATTTCTATTATTCTATTATTATTAAGCATTAACCATCCATCATGCTGAAGGCACATATTAGTCGTTCAAAAACGCATCAAGATTGTTAACTTCCCTTAAATATTTAACATTTGATCTCCGCATTTTCTTTTCACCAAATGCTACTTGGTAACTGGCATGATTCCTCTGCATTTGGTCTGGGGTGAGGTCAGCATATATAGACGTCGGGGTGATAAATACGATTTTATCCATATAGTTTAGTCATCATTGCCTGGTGCTTATAATTCGTTATGTATACCACCAGTATTTGGTGGTAAATCACATGTCTTCTCTTTCGTTTATATTTGAGTGGAGTATCTTTGGAAATGTAAAGCACAGCAAGTAAAAATGACCTCGAAAGAAAAAGTCGTTCAGCATGGAAAGGTTGACCGAAATTATTCGAGGGGATGGGAGCTAATACGTATCTCACACGTTGAAATTGTTTTACTTAAAAAAAAAACTGCTTCGAATCACATAACATGCCAGACAAGTTCACCTCTGAATTATATATTTACTAGCTAGACCTGTGGATACACTGCGGCGTAGGCAACCAGTACAACATTCTTATTATATTTAATATTCAACGAAATGATTTTCGCTAACATAGCATGGGCTCATTGAAATCATTAGATCAATTTCTGTTCAAACATCTCCCTGTCATTAACGGATGTTTATGGTTAGAGTGGTTAAAAGTAAAAAGCAAAAGTTAATTAGTTTATTAAATATGAATGCAATAATTATATATATATATATATATATATGGGTGTGTGTGTGTGTGTGTGTGTGTGTGCGTGCGTGTGTGTGTGTGTATGTGTATGTATCTATGTATGTATACAGACACGCACATACATAGTACATGCATATGTACATAATTTACTTGCTTATTTGTTTTATTTGGAGAGTTGTTTACCTGTAGGCACACATGTGTAGAGTGTGCTTTATGTATGTCTGTACATTTAGATGTGTTGGTATCTCTGTTGGTGTTAACGGTTAACGTGAGAAACTATAGAATGTAGGAAAAGTGATCATCCAGTTACAGATGGATGAATGAAAAGTAAACCTTCGCCTTTGCTTACATTATGCATCTCCACTGTTCTTCATAAAGTGTCTGTTGCACAATTTTTTTTTACTCATAGAATGTTTAGCAATATATGTTGTTTTGGTTTTTGTCAATGCGGGTCTCATAGGACGTACACGAAGTCTTATTTCGTCAGATTAAGGAATTATTTTCGGAGAGTATTCATACGTCTAAATGGATATTATTTCTGCCTATTAACACGTCAAGATTGCATTTCGAAAATGCCCTTCTGTTAAAACTAGATTTAATTGCGTCTAATCCCTTTTGCAAATGGATTTCTTACCTTCAATTTCTGATATAAATTGCAATCAAACACGAAGTTGAACAAGAAAACGAATTTGTCTATCTTCCATCTTTTACTTGTTTCAGTCATTTGACTACGACTATGCTGGGGCATAGCTGTAGTCGAACAAAACTACCCCAGGACTTGTTAAGTTTTTAAAGCCTGGTACTACTTATTCTATCATTCTCGTTGCTTAGCCGTTAAGTGACAGTGACGTAAACACACCAGCACCGGTTGTCAAGCAGTGGTGGGGACAAACACGCACACACATAGATATATACATATATACAGATATAT
>NC_068988.1:35647343-35648654 GCF_001194135.2 Octopus bimaculoides
TAAATTGAGATTAAAATGGCCTCATTAAGGGATAAAAATCTAATGAATTACTGGTGTACTGCCTCTTGTTTTTTTGTGAGTAGTAATATTCCTAAAATAATAGGTTTAAGTGTAAATGTTGGTTTATAAATATTCAAAATAAAAATCAGAAAATGAAGATGTAACATTTATAAATTTTTTTAAATGCAAAACTTCAACATATTCCCTTACAGCTGTTTCGATTTTTCCCAAATTAAATTCCAGCAATTAAAACATTTCATTGGGGAAAATCTCACCAGAGCAGTAGAAACGACGTACCGTTGGGTTATTAGACGTTATTCTTCCAAAAACCTCTCAACAGACTAAATATAATTTAATTACTAATATTGTATAAACCTTGGCTAGGGGGTAATGGGTTGTATTAGGGTAATAATTGATAAATAAATGTTAGATAGCTAGTTACTGTGAATATTAGAATCATATGAATGACAGAATAAATAAACGAATACTTTTATAATTTGTTTATAATATTGATGGAAATTATATGAAAAATAGATAAAGTATAAAATAATCATAGTCAGAAAAGATTTTCATATACATAGAGAGCATACACACGCACATACCCACATATATATGTATATACATGCATATATATATACGTATACCCGTGTACACCTCCAAGATATACACTTCTAGGTAATAATAAATACGTATAAATAACAATATATGAATATATGAAATTACATACACATATACACACATATTGACACAAGTTGTGGGTGCAAATATGCATGTATAAAGTACTCTCGCGTGGAAAAATTTATGAGTGCATATATATAAACATACGCACATACGCAGTCATGTATCAACGCACATGCTTAGGCATTAATATATAATTAAAAGAACAAAACAATTATATGTATCACACACTTTTCTATATATCTATAAACGTACATACTATTTGTACATATACATACTCATACATATGTAATCATGTATTACATGTACAAAAACAAAATAGACGTACATATATTAGCATAACCTAATTCTTTCACCACTATCAAACTATTTGTATCGATCAAGTGGAGAAAAAATAATTGTGATGGGCTAAATATTTCAAAATAGCAAACGTTCTTTATCATTTAATTAAATAAATAGAACGGAAAATAAAAATACATTGTTTATGAGATTGAAAAATCTCTTATGTCACTGAAACAAATTACTTACATATGTGGTGGTCGCTTTTGACTTCCAGATAGGAAGCAATTGATTTAATATGTGAGGGGAGATGAATATTAATTCTTATTATTATATATATATATATATATATAT
>NC_068988.1:35648755-35653098 GCF_001194135.2 Octopus bimaculoides
ATATATACGTATACGTGTATATACACATATACAAACATACCTACATATATACATACACATATATAAGATATATTCTTCTCCTCATAACTTATGTTAGGTAAAATTACTGAAGATATGAACAATTGAAATAAATTTCTAACTTATCTAGAATTTTAGGTTATCATGAATAATAATAATAATAATACAAGATAAATTAATATTTAACCAATCAAAAAATTATTCCGACACCAAGTGAATAATATTGCCAACTATACATAAAATGAAATGCAGTAAAATTTACCTTATCTAAAATTTTAGATTACCATAGAAAATAATAATAACACATAAACTAATATTTAGTCATTCAAGAAATTATTCAGACATCGAGTGAATAATATTGCTATTTTTGCACATATGTCAAAATATATGCAAAAAATATATACCTATACCCGCATACGTAAACTATATATATACACGTGTGTACCCATTTATACACACTGAAATTCAATATGATTATATGTGTCTATCAAGAACTTACACATGCTAGTCTATACTCATACAAACATAAATATATTTATCCACATTTACATTTACATAGGCTCATTATATAGCAAAAGCCCACGCAGATTTGTTTATACTGTGTTGTATCGCACGTTCGATGTACGATATAACGGGATAATAATATTGCCCTTGCAAGTCGTTCTACTCAAGATACTGGTAATAATCCTCGACAATATGCAACTCTCGGGTTTACTCTGGTCTGAAGGCTCTCTGCGTATGTCCATGTATATTGTGGCACATTCTACACAACATACTGATATATACATATACATGTACACAAATATATATATACATTCACACATGCACACAATATATATATATATATAATACAGCAATATTATAGCATTAAAAATATTATGAAAAACTAACTAAATTAAATAATTTTATGTAAAAATATTTATATACAGGAATATATGTGTGTGTGTGTGTGTGTGTGTGTGCGCGCGCGTTCGTGGTGGAAAATTAAATATATGCAGAAGGTATATTGATATAATGATATGAGTGTGTATCTTTTGTTAATACATAGTTGATGATTTATAAGAATAGATAATGAAAAATCTATGTGGAAAATATCAGATACAAGACTTAGATATAGAAATTATCAAGTATAGCAATTCTATTCCAGAATATTGGATAATTGAGATAAAAAAGGTAGCAATGGTTAAAAAAGTATTAATAGATAATCTGTAGAGATTCATTGTAATAGTGTTAGGACTTATGTGTAAGTGAATAAATCTAGCTAGGTATATATGGGAAATATTTATTAGTTAGGTAGAGGTCAAGAGGAGGGGGATTATTGTCATCAATAGTGTAGCTATGGGATTACAGTGGGATTTACAATTGGTCTGGTGAGAGAGAGAAAAAAGAGATATTACTTGTAAAGTAATTTAATTAGTTAAATAAGATTCATTCTCTTTTTATTTTAGATTTTATTTTAAACTGGATCCTATCAAAAACGTCCCTATGCATTTCTATACACTTAGTACCTATAGTATTAATTGGAATATTCAAAACACATTATACCAGAATAGGTTATCATACCTAAATGAAAATTACAAACACACACACAAACACATATATTTATATAATCGATAGTAATGTTAACTTGGTCCTTCATTTTAGTGTTTCCATGTTAATAACTTAATGTTCAGTATCTCCTGTCCCTGGATGCCAGTCAATACAGTCCATGTGATTTCAAATCTCCACACGCACGCAAAGGAAAACTAAACTTATCAACATTTAATTTCACTTTTATCTTTGTATATTCCTTGTTGTATATAAAGTGATGTATCTGTTTGTGTTTTTGCTACATATACGTTCATCTGTTGGTACATATGGATGGCTTAAGCCGAATGGTCTATTTCCACGATTCGTAAGTAGATATTTTCGTATGTATGGGCATGATGTCATAACTTCATAACTTTCTATTTCAAATAAATGGCATTTTCTATTGTTCAAAAACGATAGAAAACATTTTATAATTACATATATATTGGGCTTTGAGGTATGTTTCCCTGTTTCAAGTAATATACATGCACTGTAAGCTCGTTGTTCGAACTCCGTTGCAAAGTTTAAAATTAGCAGCGATGTTGATGAAATAAGTTCTTAAATCTATTTGTGTACATTTCTCTATAATCATTTGCATTTGAATTAATCCTAGATGTAATTGTCGCTATGTATATCAGATTCTTCGAGGCAATTTTCGTTAACTAAACTTACAGGAAGACAATGGCATTTGTATTTTTATTCGTTCACGGTACACTGCAGAATAAATATTTCATTTTCTACTAATTGATTATCGATACAAAAATATTTTGTTGAATCATGACGAATATACCGTAAGCATAAAAAAGGAAAGCATAGCCAGTTCGAAGTGAATTTACTTCTAACAGTAATTTTTTTAAAATGGGGAAAACTATTTTAGTAGCATCATTTGTTTCCGTTGTAAGCAATGAATACATCCCACCAATTTTGACGTCATAGACGTAGCAGTGATACTTATAACGAGTGACAGAGCAGTGAAAATATGACGTCATATGCATTAGGCTTTAATACTGAACCTCAAGACTCTGTTTTCGAGTGTCTTTCAGTTCCCGACAGCCAAATCTACTCACAAGACTTTGGTCAACTCGGGGCTATAATAGAAGACAATTGTCCAGCATGTCCCGTAGTGGGATTGAATCTGGAACTACGCAGCTGGGAAGCAAGCTTCTTACAACACAACCATGCCTAGCTTAAGTTGCAAAGAGAAAACGGAATGTATAGAGCGAACCAAGTGACTCTGAACAGAATTAGAAATCTCTGTCTTGCCATGGTGTAGAGAATAATTCTAGATCACTCTACGAGGAAATATTTTAGGTTAGTAAAGATAAAACTACCAATTGTATGGTAGCAGGTCACTCTTGAACCTCACAAAATATATTCAATCATCTAATAAATGTACCTACGCACTGTGAATGATTTATTTATTCTGGATCCGACGAATTGAAGTGAGAATTATACTACTTCTCACTAAGTATTTTTCGATCAGTTAGCTGAAACCGCTGTAAGCTGATGAAATGAATAATGTAATTCGGGTTCTTTTGTCATTCATTATATGTATGTATGTATGTATGTATGTATCTATCTATCTATCTGTTTGTCTATCTGTCAGTTAGTCTGTCTACATGTGTGTGTATGTCTATATGTGTATATATGCATGTATGCATGAAGGCATGTATGTATGCATGTATGTATGTATGTATGTTTGTATATATGTATATAGAGATATAATGTACCGAAGGTAGATTGGACATGCGGTTAGTTGTAATTTCTAAACGTAATAATTAACGCGTTTATGTCATTAGATATAGTTAAATTTAGAGGTCGAAATTGGTGAATGAGTGCTAAATACATGGAATCTGTCTCCACGACGTGTGAACATCTTCAAAATATCCTTCTGTCAATTGCTAAACCTCTCAAAGTTAATGTGAATATGATATGTAATCACTGTTTCCACATCTATACGCGAATCAAAATGTATCCTGCATCGAGACTTGCTTTAATCGTAGTGCAATTAGGCAACAATAGGCATTATGTTCGGGAGATTACAGCACTTTGTGAAAAATTTCATCATATTATAATCACAGGGCAAAATCGATAATAAGATTCCAGATTCTATCACAACCGCCATTTTACTCAATATAAATACAGTGAATGCTTCAAGAACAAAGTACAATTTAATTAGGAGTGAAGAATTTATATGTATCAATAAATTTCCTTGTCACTGAATATTGTTCTCATGTGTCTCTTTATCACACTCATGAATTCCATTTATTTTCTTTACCTTTCCATTCCCTGTCTGTCCCAACATCACTCCCTTTATATTTCTCTTTATCTACCATCTCACAATTTCTCTAGCATTCTCTACCTTTCTCTCTGTCTCTCTTGTTTCCTTTAGCCCTCACCATCTTCGTTAGATATATTCCAGTCTTTATCTGTTGTTATATTTCTGTTCTAATGAAATCTATTTATCTTCCACAATATCCGCTATCAGATAGATTTAAAGCAATGTTTGAAAGTAGGAATTCTGAGCATGGCACAGCAGTCTACATTAACCATTCTAAGTCAATTTCATCTGCAGTTCTAAGGTCACGAGGACAAACCCATTCATACGAATATGTCTATATGCATGTATGTACGTACGTATGTATGTATGTATGTATATATGTATGTATGTATATATGTATGTATGTATGTATGCATGCATGCATGTATGCATGTATGTATGTATGTATGTATGTATGTATGTTTGTATGTATATA
>NC_068988.1:35654372-35659067 GCF_001194135.2 Octopus bimaculoides
TGTCTGTTAATACAGACATAGACTTGCCCAGATACATCAATAAAGTAGCATTGATGTTTTTTTCAACATAATCATCTGAAACAGAATTGTCAGAGCGCGATATTCGAGCAGTTTTGCTTAAAAAAAAAACAAAAAAAAAAAACGTAAAGCTGCTGAAACTCCTCGCGATATCAACGAAATGTTTTGTGAGGTAATGACCTGTGAGTTCTAAGCTCAAAAATGGTTTAAACGATTTCGCAGTGGAGACCTTAGCCTCAAAAATCGTGAGCGTAGTGGACCCCCATCTCACATCAATGATTGTTAAGTAAAGTCCGTCATTGAGAAAGGTCCATGTAAAACCACTCGAGAACTGGCAAAAGAACTTCGAGTTAACCAGAAAACTGCCTGCCACCATTTGCATGCCATCGGAAAATGAAGAAAGCTCGACAAATGGGTACCATACGATTTGAATGAAAATCAGAAAATGTGCAGATATGACATTTGCTTGTGGTTTCTTCTCTGTAACCAGACCGATCAATTTATCGACGGTATTATAACTTGCTAGGCATAAGAACTCTTAATACTGTATGAAGATATAAACAGCTAGGCGCAATATAATACCTGAAACAAAAAATTTAATCGTCATTAAATGACTGATGTTGCAAGCACCAATACTGCTAGAAATAAAAGCTAGAGACAGTTAATGCTCTAGCAAGAGCCCAATATATATATTCGTTGACGAGGTGGGGGGATAACCGTCCCATGGCCGACTCTAAAATCACTTGACTAGGCTAGTTTGGCCTATTTTGGGTGATGATACCTACGAATTAGTCTAGTCTAATGATTCTAGAGTTGATTACAAGGCGGTTATCTCCCCTGTCATGTATATATATATATATATATATATATATATATATATATATATATATATATATATATATATATATATATATATTGCGCATTTCATAGAGCATTAGGTGTCTTTAAATCTTGTTTCTAGCAATATTGGTGTTTCGGTACCCCCAATCACATTTGATGAAGATTAAATTTTTACTACCCACGCACACACATGCAAGGTCATCCTCGCACTGTGAGGACTAAGAAGAAGATCAAAGCTATTGAAGCCATAATTCGAAGGAATCCTCTGATGAGGCAAAACATCATGGCTACAGAGATGAAAATTTCACTCAGAACAATGTCTAGGCTAATGTCTAAGGGTACATGCCTATCATTGTCGTACAGGGCCTATTTTAACTCCTTCACTGAAAGTGATCACAGTGACAAACATCTTCTCGGCACGTAGGTGGTGCTCATAGAAATATCCTTTCCACGGATGAAAATTTTTCAACGTAGAAGAAAGCTACAAGCGTCAAAATGACAAGGTGTATGCCCACGACGCTAAGGAAGCTCCTGACGTGTTTCATAGTTTGGTGGGGTATGTTTTACGAAGGGGTGACTGTGCTTCATTTATGAGAAAAAGGGGTGAAAACCACGGCCCGTGTGTACATCAATGTTGTCCTAGATGGTAAAGTTAAACAAATTCTTGTTCAATGGCAAAGAATATAGCTTTCACAGGACTCAGCTCCAGTGCACAAAGTCAAGGTTACTTACAAGTGACTTTCACAGAATGCTAAAATCCTATACGTAAAATATGTAGGGTAGCGAGTTTTTTTTTAGACATTTCACTACTAGTGCCCTAGCATGTATAAAAACTAAATATACAACATATTCTTAATATAAAATAGTCTACAGTTAAACACAAGAGAAGCGACCTTTAACAGGCAGATTTACAGACTAGAACAAGCAGTCAAACCAACCAAAACCACATTTAAGAGCATTTCGAATGGAATGAAAAATAAAACTTTTACCTTGTTATTTTTTTAAAGTCATACCTAGGTTTCGATTTTTATTTAGCAAATAAAATAATTTGCTAGGCGAAAATATCATCAGTGACTGCGCCATAACATTAACATATAACATGCACGTACACACACCCATACATAAGCATGTGTGTGTTTATACAGTGAAATGTTATTATAAACGAATATATATTTAGTGAAGTAAATAAATAGGTTGCTAGCAAGCTAGTTAAATGAATAGATACAAAGCTAGCTACGTTGATAGATAGATGAATAGGTAGACAGACAGACACACAGATAGATAGATAGAAAGATAGATAGATAGATAGATAGATAGATAGATAGATAGATAGATAGATAGACAGATAGAGAGATAGATAAGTGAGCTGGCAGAAACGTTAGCACACCGGGCGAAATGCTTAGCGGTATTTCGTCTGCCGTTACGTTCTGAGATCAAATTTCGCCGAGGTCGACTTTGCCTTTCATCCTTTTGGGATCGATAAATTAAGTACAAGTACGCACTGGGGTTGATGTAATCGACTTAATTCCTTTGTCTGTCCTTGTTTGTCCCCTCTATGTTTAGCCTCTTGTGGGCAATAAAGAAATAAGATAGGTAGATAGAGAGAGAAATACATGCATACATAAATACATAATACATACATGTATACATACCAACCCATCGAGTATGGCTCAACTTGAGATCTTAGGTTGAGAATGAAAACCTTTAATTCATTCACTACAAATAATCACGACATCAGAGACTATATAAAAAACACATCACCTTCTTAAATTTTGAGAGCTGACGCTTAAAACGACAAACTTCCTTTCACAAACTAGCTACCAAGTAGGTGGCTGGTCAAAATATACTCTGAAGTAAAAAGAGAAAGAGAAGACATACGTACATATATACATACATTCATATATACATAGATACATACAGACATACAAACCAAGTTTATCATTTAAATATATATGAATATATGAGTAGGTCTAGATATGCAATTATATGCACGCAAAGACATACACTAATAACACATACAAATTTGTGCATAAACATACATGCATACAAAAATACCCTGTTGTTGATTTTAAAATTCCAATGAAAGAGCCTTGGATCTAGGTTAGAAACCGTTTCTTTTCTCTATTAGCAAGAAATATTGAAATAAAACTGAATAATGACATACGTACACACACATGCATATATACATGCCTACATACGTGAATACATACATATATACACATGAGCTTTGTTGCTAGGGTTCTGCAAAATTTATCATTGATTAATTTTGAAAATTATTAATATTTTATTAAGAATATTTTATCTGAGGCAGACCACATAACATTCGTGTCAAGATATAACATTATGATTTAAGTTAATCCGAGATCTTCCTTTTTACCGGTAATGTAAGTAGTTTTTCTCAAATAGCATTCTGCATAACACTGTCATACACACATATGCACACATGCATACACATGCACAGACTCTGTTCCTGTCTCTCTTTCTCTTTTTCTCTCTCTTTTTCATGGCCTCTGTCTCCATCTCTCTTTCTCTCTCTCCATCTCTGTCTCTCTCTCTCTCCATCTCTCCCTCTCTCTCTTCAGTATACACGCACATGCCGTTTGAATTATGTTCAGACGGATCGCCCAAAACAACTAATTATGTCGTGACATAATTGTCTTATCAGAAAACTATTATTTTGAACAAATACATTGGAAACGATATTTCGTAATTCGAAATGTAGCATTTTACAAAGAATTAAATAGTTATAATAAAAACAAGCCTTAAAGTAATTTTGGGGTATTGATGTTTTTAAGAATTGGTCCAGTAATAAAATAGTTGAGTCTGTATTTCGTATTTCAGGTTTATTTTCCATTAGCTCATCTGCAGGAACAATGTTACCTTATGTCTGACAGCGAAATAAAGCATTTAAATTATATATAACCCACGGGAGCACGTAACATCATATTGCGCTTTAAAATGCAACAATAACTGAAATTAAAAGTAAACAAATGTTTCTACTAAAAGAGTATATATTAAACATGGATAATTTTTGGAGGCCGAAATTTCACCAGTATATTTTGTAACTTCCACAAATGCGGCTAAAACATAGCTTCTTGAGTAAGCTAGTGAGTTCACACTGGTTGCATTCACGCATTAACCACAAATCTTATCCGTTTATATAAACAATGATGCAATTGATGATGTATTTTGAACTCACAATGTTTGGATTAATGATATTGTGGTCACTGTCCTAATATAATTACACAGAAAATTGTCCAATCAGAAATGCTCTTATATTAAACGGAATCCTACGATATTTAATATAATCTATTAGGTGGTATACCTATCCATAGCTTTGCTATGACAAATATTGTAATACAAATGTCAGTGGTAGAAATATTCACACAAGACGTGTAAGAGTTTCACTGCAGTTCACGAATTGATTCACTATTTTGTAATAACAGCATGTTTCTATATGTATAAAATTTTCATTCATACCACGGAACAGTCTCAAGAAATTACTATTGACATTTAATACAATATTCTCATTCTGATGCCTGTTAGGGAATCTTTATATACCACAAATGGTACATCGGTAATAGGCTGACAACAACACATTAACTGCTACGTTTGAAATGGGTGCAGTAGATGATAGGGTACTTAACAACGTATAAAATATACCAAGCACATATAACTGGTTTATTGGCTGTGTATACGTATTAGTTCAGAACATTAAATATTGCTATAAAGAGGAAGAAGCAATTTGAAAGTAATACATTAGGAGCAATCCTTATGAAATACACACATATGCAAACCGACACGTGTGTATATATATATATATATATATATATATAT
>NC_068988.1:35659142-35668206 GCF_001194135.2 Octopus bimaculoides
TGTATAATATATATACGTATTATATATATATATATATATATATATATATATTACATACGTACATATATACGTATGTATATGATATTAATATTTTAATGTGTATGTCAAAAATTTAAAAAAATTGAGTGACGAGAAAACCTACTAAAAAGTTGTGGACAAATCAACTTCAAATTCCGCACTACTGTCTTAGGGAATACAGTGGGACGTATTGACGATGGTGATAAAAAGGTAGAATGGCCAAATCTGGAGCAATAGTGATCATAAGTCTAATTACTCATGTTTTATATTCAGTTTCATAACAACAATAGCAGCATCAACAAGATATATTTGTAGGAAAACGGTGACAATTCATATCCACTAGTAATTAGCATCCTCGGCCCTCTAGAGAGACAATGGCCTGGCAACCCTGAGCCGTATGAATAGCCATGCCATGGGCTGGTTCAGGAAGCACTTGTTAAGAATATACAGAGAGTTCTGCCTGCTCATAACGGTCACTACCAAACTGGTAACAGTCTTGAACGTAACCTTACACCTATATACGGGCAAATAATCCGAAGAAACGGTTTATATACACAAGGGCTCAATCCCACTCCCGTTGCAATTAGCAATCTGGCTTGAGGCATTGGCAAACGGCTGTCTAACCTCTCAGCCAATATGGAGATATTTAATAATGCCGCCCCAGTACAAGGATGCTTCTGCTAGGAGCTGATTTTTTGAGAAGCTTCTGTATGTGGCCGAACCCCAAAATCCCGTCTGGTATAACCCAGACTCTATTTCACATATAAGTTTCTACCAACGTAGTGCCGTTAATAGAGAAGCATTTATCCAGAAGCCATAAATATTACAAACTTTTCAACCTCTTAATGCCAAGCTAAGCTACTCTTGCTTATACAACATCCTATTTAACATCGCACGCGCCAACAGACGTAAAAACGCAGTCAACTCCCCCAACTCCAACCTGTAACTTTCGAAACCTTACCACCAGCCCTCTTGGAAGATTCTGCCTCTCAAGGACTGTAGTATATAGAGCCACCCTTAAACTATTTGGCAACATTATGATGCACTATACACAGATGTTACAGCCAATGACTTCAAGTGCTGAAATTCGCAGCACTTGCATACATTTAGATACAGGGACAGAGAGAACGTCTCTTCCCTGAAACACTTTCTTTCGAGACTGCGTGATCTCTGAGACAAAACACCCAACATTAAGTACACTTTTATCGACAGGGTGACACCATATTGTCATGGTGCCCCTAACTGCCTGCTAAACCTCCTCGCGGAACTGCATATCTTCTACCAGCCTCCGATATCCATCAACACCAATTATGAGGCATCGTATTGCTGTCACCAGAGGTAAACCCTTCTGGTAAATTTCAAACCACTAGCCGCCGACAACCTGAATATACCTTATTAGTATCAGCCACCCAAAGCACCAAGGTTACTGTTGCAAATTAGGCCCCATGAACAGCACCGGAAATCATCAATTCCCAACAGTTCCTCATGCTTTTCTACACGCATACTCTCACTTTTTATGCATGACCACACGAGTATGGGTGCGTGTGCGCGTACGTATGCGTGAATGCGCATATGTATCTTCTCACCGTACACGAATGTGTGTGCACGGGTATATTCATTATTTTAACAGTCATAGACTCTCTTTTTTAAACAAATATCAAGGTAGTTTAACTATATTTAATGTGCCAAAAAATAGCAACGATCACATAAAGATATTTTAATGCATACAGCGAATCAAATAGCCATAGCGGCAAATTCACTTGCTAATTCTTGGATAACGATGGAAAGGAAATATATCACATGAGTTCCAAGCTTCAGTAAGTTTTAATAAGTTGTCCAATATAATTTATTTTTGGTATGTATAAACAATAAACCGGGGGCATTTGCACAGAAAATTTAATTCAACAAAATAACTGATTTCCTCATCTGAAATAACGAAATAAAACTTGAAATGAAAACATTGCAGTGAATAAATATTAAGTAGGTTATTATTAATGAATACAATTAGAGCCGTGCGAGAGAGAGAGAGAGAGAGAGAGAGAGAGAGAGAGAGAGAGAGAGAGAAAGTGAGAGACTGTGTTGCAAATGAAAACGAAAAATTTTGCAGGACATTTTAATATTGTTTATCGAATGCTAAAACCTACTCTTCAGTGAACGTAAAGCTTGACAACAAATATTTAAATTTGTGATAGTAAATAATAACCAGACGCTTCAAAAATGCCTTTGTATTGATATATATTAACAGAGGAATTAATAAAAAAAACTCCAGAGTCAGACCAATAATATGGTTATTATGGAGGGTGTGACTAACTAACTAACTTAGATCGCAGAAATTTATATGTTGTTATATAGTTGAGTCAATCTGTTATATATATTTATCATTAATAATTGGTAGAAGTTACATAGTTACATAAATAGACAGATAGATGGATGGTTATACACACAATCAAATACACACACACACACAAGTCTGGTGCTGTGAGAACACATAGGAATGGCGTTTCCTTACGTTTTCAAATATACCCAAATTTAAAATGATCTAATATAACAATATCATTCATCCGGCATGTATTGAAATATGCCAAAACAATTTAATTCCTCACAAATATATGTCATTTTATATATAATTTATGTGTTACTTCTATTTACTGAAACTTGCTAAAAAGCATGTTTTGCTTTAAATTAGTATATCCTTGTAGATATAATTGTTAGTGATCATACTGTTTCTCTTTCTCTCAGCCAATATTTTTACATTAGCCTTCTTTTGAACTGTAGATAATGCAACAGACAGGTGAGCATGTGAGAAGAATTGTGTCCGAAGATATATTCCAATTTGTTCAAAAGTATTTCCCTATGCCGCGCTGCACATCAAGGCAAAAGCTGCAAATTGTCTGTGTGAATGGAAATTCCATTTCTTGAGAGACATGTCGTATTCTTGGGATTAGCAGAGCTGATCCTACATAAGGACCAGGAACAACCTCAGCCTCAATAATTTGATCAAGTAAACTGACAATGACATAGCGTATAACATTGTAATGTCCATTAGTAGCATCTAAGTTTCTCAGAAGCACTATGCAGCATTTTGTCTTCAGTTTGAAGTGTGATGGAAACACTGATGGTGTAAGTTTGTTGATAACATCGACTGTGTACAGAGTTTCATTATCAACAGTATTTCAGCTTCTGTATATGTTTAGCTTACAAGGGATCCTGGTCAACAGAAAATCATTCACAAATTGTGCTGCTTCATATTTTGGAATAACAATGGTTCTACTTGGAAGCCACACAAAGTTGTGAAGTAATTTTTGAGGTCAGCTATACAAAATCACATAGATGTGGAAGAGTACCACTTTCAAGGTAAAAGTCACTGGGTAGTTTGATTTTGAATTCAGCTAAGCTTTGTTAAACAGATATGTAATTAGCAAACTCTCCTTCATCAGAATGACCTCCTCTAAGAAGTCTTAGATTAGTTGTCAACTCTATTACATCCACATGATCGCTAAGAAAATATCTCTTTAGTGTTGCATCAACAATTTGTGGTCTGACACCGTTATTTTGAAGTAGAATATTCTCCTCCCGAGATACCCTAACCAGTCGGTGATGTGTAGCGGAATCACAGAAACATGTCTACGTGGGTTTGTGCATGAGAGAGAGAGAGAGAGAGGGGGGAGGGGAGAAGAGTAAAGATAACAGGCAAGATATTGCTGTTTGGAACAGATAAGAAAAAGTATGTACCGGTGTATAGGTCAGCAGTCACGGTAATGTAAATATCTCTTTGAAAATCAAATAGAGAAAGAATAACTATATACAATTGCTTCGATATCCTCAGTTTCCATATCCAAATTATAAATTAGCATCTTTAGTAACAATAATTGGTACACTTGATTTTGTAAGTAAATGCCTAAGTGGCATTCTGGATTGCCTAGGGTTCTTAATAAAAGAAATTAACCAACTAGTATGCAAGACGTT
The DNA here is from genome assembly GCF_001194135.2 of Octopus bimaculoides. Lineage (NCBI taxonomy): Eukaryota > Metazoa > Mollusca > Cephalopoda > Octopoda > Octopodidae > Octopus > Octopus bimaculoides. The sequence goes on from NC_068988.1 coordinate 35,663,127, forward strand.
TTCAAGTCCAAAATGTGACATTCTTTTTGTTATCTACATTTCAACGATGGCTGTTTGTATCATTGTTTGAAGCCCGCTCTTACCTCACAGTAAGAATTTAAATACTTAAAGCAAAGCGAACATACGCTTTCTCACTATTTCTTTTTCTCTCTCCCCCCCACACACACACGCACACACACACACACACACACACACACACACACACACACACATATATATATGTGTGTATATATATATGAAAATAATATCTTTATTAATAATTAGCAGAAGTAACAGAGTGACCTAAATGTCCGAGAGTTACGTTCGTTAACACTTATCAACATTTAATAAGTGCCAACGCATGGAACTCTCGGACCTTGAGTCATTCTGTTACTTATACTAGATATTAATAAAAATATAATATTGCTTTATATATACGATTCATTTCTTTGAAAAGGATTCCTCAATGTTAACCTACAGTATCGACGTTGCAACGGCGAAATTTTATATATTCATTTGCGAAATCTCTTTGTATCTCATTGTTTTCATTTGCTATTTGTAAACAGCTACGATAAATCACCGAAAGAAATATTTACTAAGTTCACCAATTTGGCTTGAATCTGTTCACTTTGTTAATTTCCGTAGAAAATTTTAATTTATTTAATTTTGCACGTCGTGTTCAGCTCTTTGTATTTATAGTCAGTCACACATGCATGTGTGTGTTTGTATGTACGTTTATATATGTATGTTTATATTTGTATACATCTATATATGTATATGTGTGTGTGAGAGAAAGAAGCGGTTTGTTGTCTTGTATACGTACATGCATAAATACTTGTGCATACAACTTTTTTGATATGTATGTGCGTGTGTGTGTGTGACGGAGGGAGGGAGATAGAGTGATGTTTAAGTGGCACTCACTCTCCCTCACTCTCACACACAAACGCACATACACATACATAAAAATGTATGCATATTTATTTATACATTACTTATACATAGGAGGCGCAATGGCCCAGTGGTTAGGGCAGTGGACTCGCGGTCATAGGATCGCAATTTCGATTCCCAGACCGGGCGTTGTGAGTGTTTATTGAGCGAAAACACCTAAAACTCCACGAAGTTCCAGCAGGGGATGGTAGCGAACCCTGCTGTACTCTTCCACCACCACATTCTCTCAATCTTTCTTTCTGTTTCTGTCGTACCTGTAATTCAAATGGCCAGCTTTGTCACACTGTGTCACGCTGAATATCCCCGAGAACTACGTTAAGATTACACGCGTCTGTGGATTGGTCAGCCACTTGCACGTTAATTTCATGAGCAGGCTGTTCCGTTGGTCGTATCGACTGGAACCCTCGACGTCATAAGCGACGGAGTGCCAACAACAACTTATACATGTCAACACACCTCATCACTCGCTCACTTACACTCTCTCTCTCGTTCTCACACACATACACGTCCATTTTATCTGATGTTTGATACTGTGTGGGAACGTGCTTGCGGCGTTCCACAATCGCCACTTATTTCAATCACTATTGTGAAGATATTCAAGTAACTCGTTTCTTAAAAATTTGATCCCCAATTTAATTTTCAAGGTAGTCAATGTGGACATCTACAACTCTGTTAACTCTATTAAGTATGTTTGCAAATATATAAGCAAAAGTTTAGATGTTGCAACATTCACTTTTATGCAGAATGGCAGTCAGCAATAATTAAAAATGACGAAGTTATCTTCACTACACAGTAAAATGACGAAGTTGCACTGTATGACAAAGAAGGGTACATCAGTACCAATGAGTCTTTTTGGCGCATCTTCAATTTTCTCATTCATGAGAGACACCCAACCATCATACATCGAGAGAATGATCACAGAGTTATCTTTACATAACGAACAGCCTTGCAGCGAGCACGTTCTCCAGCAGAAAGTACCCTTACTGCACTTTTTAAGTTGTGTGATGTAGATGAAGATGCAAGAAAACTCCATTACCCACAATTACCCAAGTAGTACACCTGGAGAAACAATAAATGGCACAAGAGGAAACAAAGGGGCTGATCCTCTTGTAAGAGTTTACAATGTCCACCTAAGCCAAGCAGAATACTACTACTTACGGCTCCTTTTGCATGTAGCTCGTGGTCCCAATTCATGCCAAGATTTGTAGAGGGTAAAAGGTCGTGTGTGTGAAGTTTATAGGGAAGCATACTATCAGCAAGGTGTTTTTTAGAAAATGATGAGCATTGGGACCTTGCAATTACTGAAGCATCAGTATCAGAATCTCCAAGCAACATCCGTGACATTTCTGCAATTATACTGGACATGTGTCAACTTCGCAGTCCCCTACAGCTTTGGATGAAACATCGTGAGGACATGGCTGAGGACCTAGAGTATGCAGTTCAACAAGCAAGGCCAGATATCAATGTTCAGTTCTCTGAAGCAATTTTTAACTGATTGAAATTGAGGATCAAGGTTTGGTCATGGGATGCAAAAATGTGCAAGAGTTTGGCTCTGGACTGCCAAAAACAAACTACCAAATTAGTTATTTAGCTTCAAGAAACATAGCATGAGAGACAAATTATGACACTACAGATTTGGCTGCATTTGATAATGAACATGAACCTGAATTTCTTCCAGAACGCTGTGCATATGATAAAATTATTTCGTTAGTCAGAGAAAATAGTGGAGACATTCTCTTTTTTGATGCTCCTGGTGCCACAGGTAAAACATTTGTAACAACATTGCTTCTCTCCAAGATAAGGTAACAGAAAAGAATTGCAGTTCCTGTGGCATCGTCTGGTATTGCTGCTACCATTCTCCCAGGAGGACGAGCAGCTCATTCTGCTTTTAAATTACCGTTAAAACTGGTGACAAATGACAGTCCAATTTGTAACATAAACAAAGGTTCAGGTTCAGCAGAAGTGTTGCACCAATGCCTCCTGATCATTTAGAATGAATGCACCATATCACATAGAGGTGCAATACAAGCTCTTGATAAGACCTTACAGGACATAAGAGGTAACAATACATCTATGAGAGGAGTTACATTAGTTTTATCAGGAGACTTCAGAAAGACATTAATAGTCATTCCGAGATGAGCAAGACCTGATGAAATGAAGGCATGCATTAAGTCTTCACACCTTTGGAAATTCTCCTTCAAAACTGACGTGCGAGCTCTGTTACGTGGGGACCAATGTGAAGAAGAGTTTTCAACTTGGCTCCTCCAATTAGGAAATGAGAAAGTACCATTTGATGAGATTGGTGATATCAGTTTGGCTCATATTACTATCGCGGTGAATTTCCTAGCTGAACTGAAGAACAAGGTATTTCTAGACTTTATTAATAATTATAATTCACATAAATGATTGTTTGAACGGCCGGCAATTTTTACTTCAAAAAGAATGAAAGTAGCAAGGATTAACCATGAATTAATGAATAAGTTTCCAACAATCATTAAGGAGTACAAATCAGTTGATTCAGTCCTTGATGAAAATCAAGCTGTCCATTACACAACAGAGTTCTATAATTCTTTTGAGCCACCTGGAACTCCTTCACTTGAACTTTCCGGAAGGTAGGAGTCCTAAAAATGCTTCTAGGAAATTTCGATCCTCCTAAATTATGCAACAGTACAAAGTTGATTGTGAAGGTATTATCACCTAATGTGATAGAAACTACTATCATCATTAGATGTACCTCTGGAGAACTGGTTTTCATTCCAAGAATCACAATCAATCCAATAGACATGCCGTTTGAGTTCAAACGAACACAATTACCAGTGCGACTTTGCTTTGCAATGTCTATTAATAAAGCTCTAGGCCAGGCTTTGTAATCTACTCGCTTGCACTTAATTGAGCCTTGCTTTTCCAATGATCAACTTTATGTTGGTTGCCCAGGGTTGGTAGATTTCAAGAATTATTTATCTATACTCTAAATCAGAAAACAATAGTTGTTTACCCAGGAGCACTTACGTAATGTCCCTCAATATATGTGATATAATTAATCTCCCTTCATAAAACTGCTAAATTTTGTATTTTTCTTTATTATTATATTGTTTATTTATTTATTCATTTGTATTATGAATTCAGAATTGATTTTCCAATTGAAGAATAGATTGAATTTAGAATAACAAATTTCAATACAATACATTTTGCTCTTTTCTTCTTCCAATATATAAGGAACAATTTTGTTCCCGGGCAACGCTGGGTACCTCTGCTAGTGTATATATATATATATATATATATATATATATATATATATATATATATATATATATATATATATATATATATATATATATGATAAACAGAACGCTATTAAGTATTTCAAAAAGCCGTTAGTAGATATGACCTGTAGGAAGAAGAGTGAAAGAAGAACTTAATCCTCAAACTATATAGATTGATAGAAATCACCTATATGAGCTAAAGGTCTGTTTCTGCACAGGTTTACATCGGTAAGAACGCTCTGTAATCGTGTTTATACAAGTAGATTCTTAGAAAAGAGAATGTGGAGCAGTTCAGAATTACAAATATTACAGAATTTTGTACATTTATCGTAAGGGAAAGAAATTGACAGGATGAACAATCTAAATTAAATTTCTTATTATTATCTTTAAGATGCCAAATCAATTTACTAAGTCCTGTGCTATTGCGTTTACTACTATCCCTAAATGTACAATAATGATTGGAAAGTCATTTAGATAACTGAGAAGAAGAAGCACCAATATAAAAATAGACTTCGGTAACGGAAGTAATTTTACACTGATATATAGAATTCATAATCTTAGAATTATTAGACATAAATCTAATTCGATTTGAGACTCTTCATTCACTGATGAGAAGATTACATTATTTTACACCATTTGTTCCTTTGGAATAATACCAATGTTGTTTTCGAAACATATGTCGGAAGTAAAAGAATTTGAATAAAACCTGCGTTTAACTCCATCTTATCTATACTATACAAATTACTGCACATTAACCCGGAGTTTCTGCTTTGAACAGGTTGCTACATCTTTGTTACTTGCCTGAATTTTGGTATCCAGGTAAATGTTTATTGAATTTTCCGTGTTAACTATAAACAAAGGAAAATTCACTCATCCATTTACATGTATGT
>NC_068988.1:35668303-35673139 GCF_001194135.2 Octopus bimaculoides
TATATGTATGTATGTATGTATGTATGTATATAGCAATGGTGAACAAACCCGGAGGCTTCATTAGTTATGGAGAAAAGCGACTACCAATGTCATTGTTATAGAATAATAATTATATAATAATATATCATAATACTATATAGTTATTATTGTATAAATATATATAAACATATATATTGAATATATATATATATATATATCTTTTTTCTGTTGAAATCATTCTCGAAGTACGTTGCTTTAGGTGAACGAGGCATCACTTAACTTTTGTCTGTTTGTTTTATATACGGTTGTATCGATATTCTCGCTACACAAATATGGATGCACTGCAAAATTGCTAGGGAATAAGGACGGTGAACAAAGAGAAAGTTGGAGAGAGAAGGAAAAAATTGAGTAATGTAAGATTTGGAATGGATTTACATTTGTGCTTCTGCCTTACGCCTTAGGGGTTGATCTTCGATGTTACTCGAATCCATTTATGCACGAAAAAACCCCTATTTTTTCATGTTTCCCCTGCAGTCTTACGTTGTATTTGCAATCTGACTCAACGCTATCTTCTTTTTATTACTTTCAAGCTGGATAGTCTGACGAACAGAGACACACGTTAAATAACAAATCTAATGTTATATAAACGTTGCATATGAATCATTTTATTCAGATGCATCTTTGTCCTAAATCGATTAATTATCTTTTGTAAGAGAGGGAATCTATTTCATATTGATTTCACTGATGAAGACAATTAAGATCGAAATTCGTACATTTAATTACGAGATAATTATTACTATTCAGAAATCAGAAAGTTGCTTATGAAAGCATGCCTTCTACAAATATTTGCATTATATCCTCTTTAAACATATGTTTTATGCTACAATGTTTATTGTCGAACTACTATCGCAAATGACAAACGCCGGGTATCTATTGGCAAAGATTCAGATGTCAAAGTCATACACACACACACACACACACACACACACACAGATGTATCGATGTACTCACCATTTTAAATATTCATCCATGGGACAGGTATATGTCTGCAATGTATCGCACTATGCACGTGTATACATATAAAGCCTGCATTGACAAACACGTGTCTGTAGGGTAAAAGCTTTGCTCAGAAGCATGCTGCCTGGGTTTGTATATTTACATAACCTGTGGAAAGACTAAATGTTTTGACTGACAGCCGTCGGATAGACTGTATCTGTTGTGTTAAGGTCCTTCCTTGTCACACTGCTGTCACACTACTTGTGCCGGAGATTTTTGGTTAAAGATTTATGCCTAAAGAATGCTGAGTCACTGCATTCGTCAATTCAATGGGACATGTCCTCGGGGTCGAACATAACGATCGTCAACCATTGAAAGCATTATGAGAATCCATCATGTATATATATATTCATACGTGTGTGTGCACGCTTGTTGTGTCTATGTGTTTGTGTCTATGTGTATACATGATATATATATATACCTAGGCATGCAATCAACAGGTGACATAGAGATACTACACATACACACACGTACACACACATATGTACACGCACACACATACGTACCTCACTAACGAACTACACCTAACAAAATGTATATTAATTGAAATACATGAAAACGAGATTAAAAATCGAGGTATCTTGTGTCAAGACATCTGACAAGACATATTTGCAGCTATAATGCACTACAACTGTTGGTACAGTAAAGTACCCCCGGGTCAACGGTGCACGATAGGGCGAAACGATCGTAGTGAATGAATGTTAAAGAGTCCCGTGAATTCCACTTTCTTTCTCTCATATTTTATAAACTTCATGGATAAGAAAGAATTTCTGAAGTAAATTCAGGGGGACTTGCACCCATAGTGTTGAGTACAGAGAACGGGCTTTAAACGGCATTCTACAAAGTGTATACTTAGATTTAAAACGGTTAGGAAACATCGTAACGGATCAGTACTGGCTACTATTTCTGTAGAAAATGTGTAGAGATAAACACAAACAATTATTTAATAGTACTGCTAACACGGTTGGATACAGTATTGACTAACAAAACCTTTAATAAACTTGGTGGTAAATTTTGGTTGCATAACTTAATACGGTGTCCCTACAAGTATTACACGCACACGCGTAAACACACTCACACGCACACGCATAAACACACTCACACGCACACAAGTACATATACATGAGCACACATATATAAATACATTCAAATGCACAAATATATTCCCGTAGCGATAGGAATTGATTTAAGAAAGCAGCTAGATGAGGAAACAGGTAGACATTCGCTGAATAGATTGATCAATATAAACATCGTTAGGCAAATAGTTAGGTAGTTAGAGAGTTTGATAAATAAATAAATAGATAAATGTGTATCCACTTAGACAGATAACTGATATAATATGCAGTAGAACAAATATTTTCATGTGTATTAATGCATGCATACACACTCACGTGGAGATACACATACACACATAACCACATATATATTTGTAATTGCATTTCACTTTGTGTAGATGAAAAAACATAACGTATATATCCTTCAGCAAAATGAACGAAAAGCGAACTAAAAACACATCTCTACATATTTATCGATTAAGCTAGAAGCAAATTGATGGAAGTAGTAAATGCTTTGCTTACAAAATACACATGTTCATGAAAATTAATGTTTTATTTTATTATTATTTTTTGTTTGATGTTTGTGTTATTGAATTTTTTGTTATTGCAAAGTTTATTGTTGGGATTGTCGTAGTTGTTCGTGTAGAATATGTTGCTCATGATGCCTTCCTTTTCCCGAGATCCTTATTAAATAAGGAGTATTTATTGTGTCCTTTTATGTTCTCCAGTTTCGCTGCTTACATTATATTGTGTTGTTGTTGTTGTTGTTGTTGTTATTATGAATATTATTATTATTATTATTATTATTATTATTATTATTATTATTACTATTATTATTATTATTATCATTATTATTATTATTATTATTATTATTATTACTATTATTATTATTGTTATTATTACTATTATTACTAAGGCGGTGATGTGGCAGGATCATTAGAAAACCGGGGGAAATGCCTAGCGGTATGTCGCCCGTCACTACTTTTTGAGTTCAAATTCCGCCAAAGGTGACTTTGCCTTGTATCCTTTCGGGGTTGATAACTTAACTACCAGTTACACATTGGGTCTATGTAATCGACTGCATCTCTTCCTCCATATTTGTGCCCTTGTACTTCTACTAGAAAGGATTATTATTATTATTATTATTATTATTAGAGTCAAAATTAAAAGAAGAGTGCCATTTGTTATCTGGTGAACGATATTTCGACATCTCGTATTATTATTATTATTATTATTATTATTATTATTATTATTATTATTATTATTATTATTATTATTATTATTATGTTGTTGTTTTTTTATTTCTTCTTCAAATTTTCTTCCATTTCTCGTCGAGTGTTTTCCGTACACCTACAGCAGAGAAGCTCATTGCATGCATTCCCAGATTACACACGCAAATTCACAGGTAAATTATGTATGTAAAAAAATTAATAAAGAAATAAATTCATGAATAGATGTTGTTTTCAGAGCGATAATGCTCTTCTCAGTACATGAGTCGTTCCAGTTAACACGATTTTTTTGCACTTCCTGATGGGATGGTAAGCCTGGTATCAATTTCAATTAGGTTTCAATACCCTTTTTTATCATTCCTAGAAATTCTACAATCACTGGTACGGTAGTTGCCTTGAGATGCCACATTTTCAAAATTTCTATTAGCAAGAATTTATATTGACTGATCTTGTCAAATTCTTTCGCCGCTATATTGTGATCGCAAGGAATACTCATGTCAATTAATAAACACACCTTTTTTGTCTGATCTTGTATAATAATATCCGGTTTATTAGCTTTTATAGTTTTGTCGGCATGTACGAGTAAGTCCCAGAGAATCGACACATTTTCTTTCTCAGTCACTGCTTCAGGATGGTGTTTACACCATTTGTCAGCGGTTTTAATTTTATAATGCCAACATATTGTCCACTATAAATACTGGCCGACTCTGTCGTGTCTTGCTTTATATTCTAAAGGTGCTAAGTCTCTACACCCAGAGATTAGGTGGTCTATAGTTTCAATCGCATCGTTACAGAATCGACATTTTGTGTCAGTTCCATTTTTTTATCATATTGGCTTGGCAGCAGTAGTAGCAATAGTAGCAGTAACAGCAGCGTTAGGAGTACTAGTAGTAGTAGTAGTGGCAGTAGCATTAGTGGCATTATAATAATAATAATAACAATAACAATAATAACAATAATAATAAAAATAATAATAATAATAATAATAATTATTATTATTATTATCATCATCATCATCATTATTATTACTATTATTATTATCAACATCATCATCATCATCATTATTATTATTACTATCGTTCTGACTTCAAATTCTGCCGAGGTCGACCTTGTTTTCATCCTTTCGGGTTCGAGTAAATAAGCACCAGTTGAACACTGGGTTCGATGTGATCGACTTAATCTCTTCCCCAAAATTTGAGGCCTTGTGCTTCCAGTAGAAACGATTATTATTATTATTATTGTTGTTCAGTAGTTTTATTTTTATAACGTGCTTTCACTTCACTAGCGAGCGCAGCTCTGTGTGCCTTGGGGATGTGCTGTGGTTTGCTGTGATGCTCTTATGGTTACTGTATTGAAAGTGTTTTGCGTAGGATGTGTGCAACTGGTGTTTTTGTTATGTATTTCTCTGAATATTTTTTTATTATACCTAAGGCACCTACTATGATAGGAATTGTTTCTGTTTTTAGATTTCACATTCGAGTTACCTCTATTTCCAGGTCTTTAGTTACCTCGATTTC
>NC_068988.1:35674015-35675458 GCF_001194135.2 Octopus bimaculoides
TAATGCTGACATATTGTCCAGTGTAACTACTGGCCAACTCTGTCATGTCTTGCTTTATATTCTACAGGTGCTAACACTCTACACCCTGAGATTAGGTGGTCTATAGTTTCAATCGCATCGTTACAAAATCGTATTATTATTATTATCATTATTATTATTATTATTATTATTATTGAGTGAGAGAGCAGTGCATACCACCAATGTGTTACTGGGGTAAAATTTACAAAGTCCAGTATACCCATCATGACTACCCGTCTAAGAAGTGTACACCAGGCGTATGCATGACAACCATGTGTACGGGACATCGTGATCTAATATCAAGATTAAAAGCGCATGATCTCGCAGGTGGCGCCCAGTTAGAATTTGCCAATCCTATTATGTTTCTTTTTCTTGATATCAACAGCCACGTCTTCTGCTACAACAATACTTGCTGCCTTAATCAAATTATTAGTTTGTGATGTTGTTTGTTCTGATGTATTTCAGAATTTCATTGATATTTTTCGTTTCTTGGTTCAATTTCCATCGACCAACCTGTAATCTTACCTTTATTCTGTCGTAGATTGCCTTTTGTTCATCTGTCATGTCGCCATTAGTTTTATTGTCTTCTTTTTGATCATCTATATGTGTCTCATCAAGTAAATTACCACTGCTCAGTTCCTGTACTATGAGATTACTCTTATTAGTAAGAACTGTATCTTCATTGTTATCTCTGCTACTATTTTCCATGACCCGTTTTTTGATAGCTTCAAGCTCTACTTCTGCGAACCAACATTTTTTTCTTATTGCTCTAGCTTGATCACATAGACTCTGTTCCGTGATTTCAAACAACCCCCTTTCTCTCCAATGATCATACATACGCTGTCGGTAACCCCTAATTTGAGAACCATTTCCATCTACTGATTGTGATTATTATTATTATTATTATTAATATTGCTCCCATTTGTATCCTTTTTACATCTGCCCTAGTAAAGGCGGAGGTATTGGTTTCAGTGGCGTTTGTTTGTTTGTTTATGCGTGGTCAAGATATCTCATGAACTGCTGCATCGATTCGGATGAAAATTACAGAGATGTTTGGTTTCGTGACTGGCACGAACTGATTAGATTTGGGGATCAATCCGGTATCGGACAAGGATTCTGAATTATTCTTCCGTTATTGTTTTCTTTTACTTAAGTCTTTAGACCGGTCGGGTTCATTTTTAGCATTCTTGTTTGTGAGAGCAGTCGAGTTTATTTTAGATATTCTCATTTTAAAAAATCATATCTGGATAATCGTCGAGAGGATGTTGGTGTTGCCTTGGCATAGGTTTGAAATCTCTGAGTATTCTTGTTATTTCTATTATTATTGCTATTTCTCTTTTGATGAAACTTAGTCTTCGGTCTATGTAAATAAGAAAAGATATGTTGAAACGATATGTTGATAAATAGACAACAAATGGAGGGAAT
>NC_068988.1:35675877-35676769 GCF_001194135.2 Octopus bimaculoides
TATATATATATATATATATATATATATTCACATACACACACTTTACTGGTACACACGTATATATACACATTAATGTGTGTGTGTGTGTGTGTGTGTGCATGTGCTTGTACAAAATTTTCCAGGCGTGTCCGCGTCCAACTAAATGTGCGCCTATATAATATACAACATATAACAGGTTCATTAAATGCTTCATGCATTAACATTTATGCTCTTGAAATTATTGAATTCTTGTTAAATGCAGAAATTTAGACAAAACATTCTTCGCAATACATCACATGAATTATATTTATATGTATGAATGTGATTACATATATACTTAGCGATAAAACAGTATACATACATTAAAGAATGTAGGCTTATTAAGCAACCTTAGCATATGCGTCAAAGTGCCTAGATGCAAACATTATTCAATAAATCATATACTCTTACATATATGTTCTTATGTATAAGTGTAGGTGTCTGTACATTCATTTACATGAATACACATATACGCATGTTTGCACACGTGTTTATGTGTATACACGATGTAGACTCACGTATGGAAGTCTGCCTCTTACATGGATCTACATATTTTGTAAACACCCACATTCATGTATATAAGGAAGCGAGAGAGAACGAATAAGAAAATCATATCAAACTTAAGAGATCATATGCTGAAAGGACTTTTCTTAACATATTATTAACTGCTGCTAATAGATCCGCTCATGGAAACCTCCTTTACTCTCTGTGGATTTATAGATACAACTCATTTTGAATGTATGTAAACAAGTATATTTGTCTATATGCATTCATGCATGTATTTGCATACATGCACGCGCACGCGAGCACACACATATATATATATATATACATATGTGCATGCATATATATATATATATATATATATATATAT
>NC_068988.1:35677201-35678311 GCF_001194135.2 Octopus bimaculoides
TAAATACAAAAAAAGGTGGATTTTTTTGTATGATTGTGTATAGAGGAATATATTATTTTGCTTAAAAGAGTTCCAACACTGTCTGTTTTTTATGTTTTATTTATATTCCTGCAGAACTAATGTGGGGTATAGAATATGGAATATACAATATATAATATGATATACAATATACAATATAAAATATATATATAAATTCTACATGATTGCTTGTGCAAGCTATGCGTGTTAGTAAAATCTGTCTAAACTACGCCTCTAAAATATGAAACTATAGTAACGCATAATGATATACTGTATACATTAAACGATGCACACACACACACACACACACACACACAAAAACACACACACACACATACACACACACACACATACACATGCATTTATACATACATATCTCTACAGATGTACATAGATGTGCTCACCGTTATTGACACTCTCCTACTAAGTGAAAGTCTATGCCTTTTAAAATATATTCACTTGTCTATTTGCATGGACTTGTCGATGCATGTGCGCGCGCGTGTGTAATTGTGTATGTTGTGTGTTCATGTGTCAGCGTGTAGATTCATAAATTAGCATTATATAACTCACAAACCTCGAAAGAAATCATATCGTTGTAACGTGCACTTATGTGTAACTAAGTGTATTTTTGAATACTTAACAGGCTTCCATATTTTTATCAGCCACAAATCCAGCCATGCAAAAAGTCATCGGTAATGCGAAAAGCGAATATTGCGTGAACAATTTTTATACCATTTTTATTTTTAAATATTTTTACGTATCAACTTGTTGGATGTAATGTAAGTTTATTTAATAAATGTTGTATTTATAGATCATTCTAAATGTACCTTCAATCTAGTGTATACATATCCACACATACTTATGCATAATAGCATGCATACGTATATATGGATGGTTGTACGTATATTCATAGTTACAGATCCATAAAGAAGTAAATTTATATTTATCGATGTGTTTACATGTGATTCTCTGAGCCAGTCGCTATATATCAATATATCAATATACATATGTATATACATACATACACACAGACACACACACACACACACACACACACACACACACATATACATATATATATATATATATATA
>NC_068988.1:35678613-35680251 GCF_001194135.2 Octopus bimaculoides
ATATATATATATATATATATATATATATATATAATTTATTTATTCATACACAGATACACATATGCATATATTCATACACACACATACATGCACACATACACACACGCACGCGCGCACACACACTCGTATGTATGCATGTATGTAGAAATACATACGTGTATTCAATAATAGTAATGCATATCCTTTGATAACAACACTTTCAGTAATAGAATATAATTCTGACTAAATAATGAATGTTTGCTCTAGTTTCGTGCAATACATTACCAACACGCTACAGTGTCTTTTTTTTAATAATTAAACAAAAAATTACAAATATCTATATATCCTATAATGTATAGTAGCTGAAGTCATACAATAAAAGAACTTCGTTAAAATAATTCATATTGCATGAGTAACCGAATGTTTGTTCGATATGTGTAATGTTGTTATAATATTTGGAACTAAAAGCGGAATAATGTTAATAATTTTACTAGACTTTTCTATCAATGAAAGATATTTGTTATTGGTCCTTGAAAGTGGAGCCGAAAGGTATGTAAATAAAAGCTGTCTTCAACAAACATTGGTGATATTTTTCTGACGATTATACACATGCTTTAATAAGCAGGTGTAAACGTAATTATAAGGGCTTAGCACGAGTAGCTAAGCGAAAAGTCAAACACAATCTTCGTCATTTTCTCAAACACGTGAAATTTTCAGTTTTTAAATCCATCTTGTTAAAATCTATCTCATTTCACTTGATCAGATAATCCATTTCCCAATTCTCTCTAATTATAAATAGAAAATACTTTTGTACAGCGGAAAGGAAATCGAGTACCATGCACTGACAAATATGAAAACCTACGCATATTAACTATACTTGATGCATTTTCTGTTACCTTGGATTTTTTTTTTTTCGCAAAGGACATGAATTAAATTGATGCGTATATTGCAAAATGGATATTTCTGAACTTGAGATATAATTCTAGTTCATGCTCCAGAAACAAATATTGATTTTTCCATATCCATATATAATCATATCTGATTGTGGTGTGTATATTCACAGAAAGGAATTTAGAAATGTAAGCGCCATATAATTTAATCGCAATCTATGTTACAATTTCGTGCTTTATTTTGAGGCCTTTTTGTTCGTTTATTCAATGCAGTGTCAGAGTATTTTAAAACCTGGAAAATAGATACAAGGATTTTAAGAGATATTCTAAGTTAATATGTAGTTCGAGAGATTGCAAGTTTCGTACTTCGAATATTTTCCTATTTATACTTGAATATGCTTTCGTCTCATATGACCTAAATGCTGTTCATTGAAGGCCAGAAGGAAATAGGAAATGTTATTGTCAGAAATACTCAACAAATGAATTCAAACCTCCTGTGTGTAAGACATCGCTAAAACGAGTGATGCCTACTTAATTTACCATATTGCGACTTTCCGAAAGGTTAAGCATTTACTAATATAAACATTCAGGTATGTATTCAGTTATCGATTCGTATTTTAAACATTAAAAAGTCAATCACATAATAGCGCTTCTTAAAACCTGCATGTTCGTTCTAAGAAAACATGAGGCTGTTGTAGCAGGTTAATAGAGGCCAAAATAACAGTTGCTTATTACAGAGAACTATAGACATAAACACACACACACACAC
>NC_068988.1:35682232-35683599 GCF_001194135.2 Octopus bimaculoides
GGCATGATTATTATATTTGGTAGCTGAACCCACAACATGCCACAGCAAATATTAGTACTAGACATTAGAAGAACATGAATATATTACATTGGCGAAACAGCAACTTATGAGATGGGATGTATTAGCTTATCGAAATTTCGCATATGAAAGCTTCGATTGCCTGCCGAAAAGATCTTGCTCTATTAACGTGTTACCTTGCATATTAAATGTAATATATCACTTCTCATACCTGATGTCTGCCAAAACATTTCACACTAGAAACAAAAGTGTAACCACCTCAAATACGCACAAATATGCATAATCACACATACATACCCTCCTTCACACACATACAAAACATGTCAAAAGTAAAAATACACCTTTATAAGCGTTCAAATTTATTTAAATCGGAATTTATACGTTCGAATTATTTATTAATTGCTGTAATTTGAATAATATTTATTAGACATGCCCCTTGCATTTTTCAGTACAAGGACTCTATTAGGCCCGTTAATGATCAGATGACGAATATTCCCTTGAGGAATTTCTTGCCAATTTTCATGCAGTACTCTCAAAATAGCTGGCTTAAAAGATGCTTTCTTGTTCTTTATATGAAGTTTCTTGTCCATTATGCCCCAGAGTTGTTCAATAGGGTTCATATCTGTTGACTGGTTTGTCTATGGAAGCTTTTAAATGCCATTCTCATCTAACAAATGTTGGTTTATTCTAACTGTGTGACAAGGATCCCCACCTTCCATAAATAAAGAGTTTTCTGTCATCATTTCACCACTGGAGAAGATTGGAAAGATTCATTTCTCTAATATGGACATATATTTACCTGAGTTTATGTTTTCCTCAAACTCCACCAACTCTGATCAACCATTGCTCCAAATTGCATTCCAGACTATCACGAAATAGCAGCCATATTTTATTGTTGGCTGCAATCTTCTCACGTCAAATGTTTGATCACAGAGTCTCTAGACCCACACTTGATCGTGTCCAAAAATGCTAGTAGCCTCTCCACTATCTCACTGACCCAATATTTTCTCTGCTTGTTATTGGCTGGTCATAGAAGTGGCTTCCTTCTTGCTGCTCTGCCATAGTAATCAAGTTTGTGGAAATACCTGACAGATGTTCTGGGACTAACACCAACTTGTTTTGCTATGTCAGATGACTTTCAACGATGATAATCCTCCCCACTTATCTTAACAAGGAGTAGAGTCATTTCAGGGAGACTTGGTCAACCTGAATTAGGAGATGTGGACAACTTACCATCTCTGGTAAATTGCACAATCACTCTATAAGTTGTAGACAGCGAGATCCCATGATTTTCTGCGATTTTACGCTGACTATTTCCACCTTAAGATTGACCGACAATATAGACTCTT
>NC_068988.1:35684226-35688074 GCF_001194135.2 Octopus bimaculoides
ATATATATATATATATATATATATAAAATTAACTAAAATTAACAGAATGAGATAAAAATTCGAGGCTGTTATTTCTATTTTTTTCTAAGACGTGATTATACCATATTCTGATATGATTTTACTAACATTTGCTTGAAGCTTCGTGGTAAAATTTAACACCGAATGCAAAATTTCTCCCATATAATTGAGATTGTAATTTTACTGTGTAACTGTAAAACAAATGTTTAGAGAACTGGCAGTAATTTCTTCAGTTGTTAAATATACTTTTTCCATTAGCTTTTTGGACATTCCATATTTCTGTTTATCATCTATACTCCTGGGAATTCCTGTTAAGTGGATAATTAAATATTGATTGACTTCATGTGCCACGTTTATTCTATATTACTCTATCTCACCGCTGTTGCACAGAAATATACCATGAAGAAATTTTAACAAATTGAAATTAAAAAAAAACCTAGATGGACATATGCCGTTTAAACTACCACTACGAGCGGAATGTCTAATGTCACTAAGATGTATTTGTGAGCCTTGACCGTTACTTTGAAATTCTCTTAGGTAACGCAAACGTCATAAGTAGTGTGGCAACTTTCATGACTAGTGATCTCAACAAACACATTTTCCTGCCTTGCAAAACTGTAGAATTGCAGTGGAGTTTAAATTTTGCTTTTAAGAAATTTATATTTGGAGTCATGAGGAAGAAAAGTATCTATCTAACTAGAAAATTGCATTTTACAGGGATTTCTGAGTAGCGGTGTTTCTGAGTAGCGGTTCAGTTGGAGGCAATTGTTAGCTGTAATGTTTATACTGAATATAGTGATATAAAAAGAACAACAAATGGAACGAAAGAAAACCCAAATGTCGAGCCATCACCAACAGATCTCGTTCATTAAATATTATTGGATTGTATTTTAGACTGTGTATTGATAGGACCGTTAATATATTGAAGAATTTTGTTGTGTTGTGTTGGAAGTCCTTATTTCATCCATGTTAACAATCTCTCCTCTTCTCTCGAGCGAAAGAGTAAAGTACTTAGTAAATGAGTATCTGGTATAACTTCAAACAATACATCGCAACTGAAATTCCTGAACGCATACTCTTAGTAATGCTTGCACTTTAAATTGCGAAAAAATGCACAAATACCAAATAACAACATTATTCAGGATTGTGGCACACACACACACACACACACACATACCGGTTAATATTAGTGTTCTAAAATATGGCGATGGAATAATAATACAAAACTAAACACGTAAAGATCAAGAAAAAGAAATGATTTGTTTTATAAATAAGATGCTGCACGCTTTATAAGAAGTGGTTTAATATATTGTTCCGAGCACATTAGAGGTACATGCACGTCAAGAAGATGATGTAAAAGACAAAATAACTGCAATAAGATGTTTTGATTGGCAGTATATTTTTGCATCATTACAACATCCTGTATGTAATATCAAATAATACACTAGAAATTCTGCGATTTTTTCCCCATTCCAAAGAATTTATTCAAGCAGGTAGTACATTTTTCTTCGCGTTCTATATTCTGATATCTACATTCGCTTTTTATTTCTTATAGAGGATTTACATTCATATAACAGAGTATAATAAATCAGCGTGTCTTCTTTGATATCTCAGATATAATACGAATATTTATGTAAAATTCTGGATGCATTTTTTGTGTATAACTGAATGCTTTATATATGAAAATTATTTATGTAGTTATACATCAATGTTTAGCTATCATTAATGTATTTTTTCATCTTACCTTTGATGTTTTTGAAATCTTTCATCTGAACTGATAGACAACTGGTTGGTAAAATTGTATTATTCATTGCAAATATATTTTTGAACAAAGATAACATTTCTTGTTATATAATGTTAGATTTGAATCACAAAATAGCAATATTCCAGCTATAAATATTGACAAGAAGAGACAAAAGTTTCCTCGCTACAAATGTGGTGTTATACACTTCCTTTAAGCTAAAGAAATAAACCCATTGCACATTTATTTCCCTTTGAGAAATAATAATCTGTCATTCGTATACATACATGCGTCCAAAAAACCGTCAACCATTTAAAATAATATTTGCATGTAGCCTTGCATAGAATTTTCACGGTTTCAGCTGATATTTTAACACGAACGAATGCAATTTTCTTACAAAGAAAACAAAGGAAACACTTATACAAGAAAGGAAAGAAAATTTCAGAAGAGACTTGAAAATAACGAAAGTTAAATTGTTTGCTCTGTTACTCAAGTAAAAGATATTACTTGGGATGAGGCTTTAGTGGTATGAAATATCGAAACCGGTTTTCTTCCAAATAATTTTCGACGCTGAATAAAATACTTGTGTTCTGTGTAGAATAATTCAGGAAATATGGGACGAAATTTTTATTTTCTACATTTTTCCTGTAAAAAGGGGTTTATCTTCTGTTACACCGTCTAACAAAATGTTTGTTTTCTTTTTTGTCCTTTGTCAGTAAGTATTATTTCCTATCTCCTTCAATCTAGAAATCAAAGCAAATGATTACTATTCTCTTCAAACTCTGATTTCGGGACCTGAACATCAATGTTTTGAAACTGACCTATTTTCCCCTATATTTGAGACAGATTCAGCACTGAGTTGCTGAAACAGAAATATTGTTATAGCAAATATTCTACTCGTACCAGAGATTTGCTTGTCAGTTGCTTGACTTTAATCACTTGAGCGTATCCCTTATTTGGTGACAATATGTGCATCTCTCATCACGAGCAGGCGTAGTGGGGAAGCATCACAGCCATGTGTTGAAAAGGATTCTTTGAGGTTTTAATAAATGTAAAAGCATGACAGATTGAAAGAAATAGACGTGTTTCATATTTTCTAGTGGTGAACAAATCAGAAATAACAGTTGCTACTCAAGGACAAAAATCATGTTAAATAGTTATCATTTCTTCTCTGTTTTCATATCTCACTATAAGTGATATTTGAAGAGTCATAATTTCTAATTTCATTTTGAAGTCTTTATAGATCTACTCGTCCCACTGGCCAAAGGAATAACTTGTGAATAATATATATATATATATATATATATATATATAGCAAGTACTGAGAATGCTACTAATACGAATAGATATTTAGAAGAAGATACATTTATTATATGATATAGCGTATATCAATTTTCTACCTTTTCTGTTATCGCAGCATGAGTGATTCCATATTGCGACAAAAGTTGAAATAATTGTTGTAAGCTCCCCAATTAAACATTTGACTTAACCAAAAAGACTTGTAAGCACCTCGGGTGGCAACATCGTGACAGCTGAACACCTGTTTTGTGTCATTATTGTTCGATGTTTTCCATTGTATGAAAATATTAGCAACAAACAAGGACATAAGTGCTTATCATTCTTCATTTTCATATACACTAAATATAAGCACAAACATGTATACGTACAACCACGCACGGATACACATGCGCAGGAGCCACTATGTTGTAAGTAGCTTGCTTACCAGACACATGGTTCCGTGTTCAGTCTTACTGCATGGCATCTTGCGTAAAGCCTTGTGAGTGGATTTGGTAGACGGAAACTGAAAGAAAAGCCCATCGTATGAATATATATATATATATGTGCGTATGTTTGTGTGTCTGTGTTTCTCTCGCCGCCATCGCTTGACAACCGATGTTGGTGTGTTTACGTCCCCGTAGCTTAGCAATTCGCCAGACGAGACCGATAGAATAAGAACTAGCTTTATAAAGAAGAAATCTTTGGGTCGATATGTTGTGGGCTCCAGCGTGGCTGCAGTCAAATGACTGAAACAAATAAAAAAGAATAAAAAAATCATATATATATAAATATATATATATATATATATATA
>NC_068988.1:35688215-35693696 GCF_001194135.2 Octopus bimaculoides
GATACATACATAACAATTAATGTTGTGATACCAACAGGAATTATAACATCAAGTACCGTAGCATCAACAATACTATCAATGTTGTTACATCTGGTATCAATAGAAGCTACATGTCAGATAAAGAGATATTTGTAGCATAGGAGGAAACAAATAGACGTAAGCCATAGCATATAATTCCACGGGTACAAATAAATAATATACTAATATCTACATATATCGTGGCTCTGTCGGTTACGATGACGAGGGTTCCAGATTGATCCGGTCAACGGAAAAGCCTTCTGATGAAATTAACGCGTAAACTTAACGTAATCCTCGGAGAGATTCAGCGTGATACAGAGTGTGACATGGCTGACTGTTTAAAACACATGTACAACGGAAAAAAAAAAGAGTGAGAGGAAGTTGTAGTGAAAGAGTGCAGCAGGGTTCGTCACCACCTCCTGCCAGAGCCTCGTGGAGTTTAGGTGTTTTCGCTCAACAAACACTTACAACGCACGATCTGGGAATCGAAACCAAGATCCTGCGACCACGAGTCCGCTGCCTTAACCACTGGACCATTGTGCCTACCCATCTACATACAAGCATACTATTATAATGCGCGTGTACACGTTGGATGTATAATATTTGGATGTAGTTACCGTAAATCGTCTAGTATAGTCCGCTCTTGAGTATAATACGCAGGGGATTTTAGGGGGCTGTACCTCTGAAAAACCTAAACCTTGTGTATAATACGCACCCGTTCTCTAACTTGAATCAAGAAGGTCTATATAACGACCTTGGTTTGTAAACGTATATACGGTAACCTCCTTTATTATTATTGTATACATAACATGATGCAAACGTGTAGCTTTTTGGTGCACTTTTCACAAAATAAATAAATAACAATAATAACGTCAGTGAAAAATAAATATTAAGTAAATTGCTTTTACATATTTATCACTTAGAAAATTTTGCTTAGAAAATATTTTTCATTTTTAACCTCGTATATAGTACGCACTAGAAATGTTGACCTTTAAATTTGGGGAGAAAAGTGCGGATTATACTCGAGGATTTACAGTATCTAACATAACCTATCGCAGTATTATTATGTTCACACAGAGCGCTTTCCGAACTACTTGAACGTAGGTAGCATATTAAACCAACGCACGTCGCACAAACATAGTTACCAATACTGTTGACCACAAGAAACGAGGAAGCATGCTGTTATTGTAGTTCTAAAG
Organism: Octopus bimaculoides; assembly: GCF_001194135.2. Lineage (NCBI taxonomy): Eukaryota > Metazoa > Mollusca > Cephalopoda > Octopoda > Octopodidae > Octopus > Octopus bimaculoides. The sequence continues at coordinate 35,689,433 of NC_068988.1, forward strand.
GCTGAGCATATTGATTTAGAAATTTCTCGAGTTTTAAAACTTGCCACATCTTTCGTCTACAAAGTTTGTAAGGAGCTAGAGACTGAAAATGAAAACGTATAACGAGTGTCAAAGCATAAAACGCATTCTAAACGTTCTGAAATCATCGGAACACCTGAAGTTATCCAACAAGTTTAATAGTCCAAGAAAGTCCTTGAGGTCAATTGCAAAAGATCTCTATGTGTCAGAAGGAACAGTCAGAAATGTTGTTCACAAAGACATCAGATATAAGTCTTATATGAAGAGGAAAGGTCAATTTGTCCGAAAAGGCAAAAGAAAATCACTATAACCGATCTAAAAGGCTCTTAAGTAAACTGACAAATCCAGCAGAATATTTGATTTTGTTTTTCTGAAGCGAGAAAAACTTCGACCAAGTTCAAAATGTTAACAGAAATGACAAATGGTTATGTACAGACCCTTCTAAAGTTTCATGTGTTATGTATACAAAATTTCTTACAACTATCATAGTGTTAGAAGTTGTCAGCAATGAAGGACATGTGATGCCTCCTCACTTCTTTCCACAAGGCATTAGAGTTAACTCTATGCGAGTTCGGGTGTTGGAGCATATTTTGTTGTGTCTGGGGAGAGTCATTCTCTTTAACTGCCTTATTATTTAACACACTCACGGTAAAGTTTCCACTCATTTACTTATTTATTTTGCAAGATGCAACGAATGTTTTTGGAAAAATAAGTAAATAAGTGGAAAATTTACCGCTGAGTGTGTTAAATAATAGGGTCACTAAGAGAGAAGGACTCTCCCTAGACACAACAATACACACACACACACACACACACACACACACACACACACACACACACACACACACACACACACACACACACACACACACACACACACACACACACACACATATATATATATACTTGCAATGCATCCCGTTTGCCCGGGTGCTATGACCTACAGCTACATTGTATTATATGCTTCTTTCTTATCGGCAGAATCAGCACACAAGGAGTGTGAAGCAAACGACTCTTTTTATAAACATGTTTTTCGATCATATTTTGATGAACAATGCTGAAATTATTGGCACCAAAAACATGTAAAATGGCATCTTAGATCAGAATGCAATCCTAACATTGCCCCCCAAATGACCTAAACTTACGGATTTAAAGAATTGGATGACGTATGAGGACGTAGAAGTAACTGTATTGCAGAAAGTAAGGTACATGGAAAGAAAGCTTCTTCATTGTGAAAAGCATCATCTCTGTAATGTTTGGGCAGATTGGAGCACTTCGACATCTGTTAAGTAAAACCGACAATGTTTCTGGGTAAACTATGTTTTGCGTAATTCCAGTGTTGGTAGAATAAATATACAAGTCATCTGCACTGCTGACTGGAGAGCATGTGTGATATAGCTGGCCATGAGAAAAGCAAGGTATTTGTAAATTGAGACCGACAATTTTTAAAGTTGATTGTCATAACGAAGCACAATCGTACTGGGAACTGAAGGCGCTTGAATTTAAAGGACACATTTGAGCGTGATAAGGGGCATGCGTGGAATGCATGCGATCTATCCTCGATGACAGCCGGCAAAAATGGTTGCTTGCAGGACATGGCTTGTCAGCGTAGTTACAGGCAATATTGTACCATTGCATAGTTGTGGCGGGTCCAAATTCTTCAAGAGCGTGATAGGTGCGACTTTCTTTAGGAAAGACAAATGCTGTGGCCGTCTTGTGAGTTGCAGAAAATTGTGAAATTCAACTGGTTACTCAACAGTGGCATATTTGTCGATCGTAGTATCAGTGGAGACAAACGTTGAAGCATCTCCAGGTAGAATGTGGAGGAGTTCGTGGTTTACTTTAGCAACACTTTCATTCCGAGGTGCTAAAATAGCTCACTCTGCCAACCATGCTATGTTTATGAAGTTGTCTTGCAATGGGGGAAATACCTCTTCTTTACGCTCAGCCAATATAGATATCATGTACTCATATTGCAAAGGCGCCATATTTTTAATTGTTTATATTAACAACAGAAACATAGGCGGTCCTGTTTAGGCATAAGAGTTAAAGTTCCAATTCAACTGCCGAAAAGCACCATTCACGTTACTTTATGGCGGTTTAATTGGGGCTTTAATTCCTATTTCTAATGCCTCACGCATCCCTATGCTTCGTGCTAATTTAAATACATATAAATACATGTATATATATATATATATATATATATATGGTATGTGTGTGTTTGAGTGTTTGTATATTTAGTAGAAGTATTTTCAATGTTATTTTGTTCCCACAAGCATGTATCCTGAGTTATGTATACCTTTTGATATATTAAAGTACGAAATACTAACCCAAAGTATACACGTCGATTTAATCACCAAAAAACTCTTAGATGCAATTAAATGTATCATTGCCTATGTGTCAATGCTTGAAATCAGTTTAGAAATTTTGGACGAATTATGCTACTTTGTTCACGTGTCCAATATCCTCCCATTTCCTTCAATCGAAGGATGATACCTTCTCTTTACACTTCAGAATCTGAATGTACATATGGCTTTTCCTGGGCTGATACAAACCATCAGAAAATTCTTTGGATTGAACCACTTACGCTTTGAATGCAATTTTCCTGAAATCTGTTCCATCAATTAGAGATGATATTCATGCCTACTGAATCAAATATATATTTCTGTAAATCAAAGACGGCGTGATAGAGGGCACTGCTCCATGTAATTGGCTTCTGGAATTACATACACTGTATTTTTACATTTGTGCACTTAATAACTTTAAGTCCTTCAAGTATCCAGTTCGGATAGTAACAATTTATTAACAGATATGTGGCATTATGCCAATATTCCTAAACGAAGCCATTTCATTTCCTTTTCCTTTCAATGCTCAGCCTTTTGGCAGAGTTGTGACTATCACAGTATCTACTACCCAAATGAAATATCTTTTTTTTCTTTTTTTGTTATTACAATATTCACGTTTAAACATAAAAATATTATTATCGGTATATTTAACGTACATGAGTTGAATAAATCTTATAGCGTCAGACTTCATATTGTGTAATATTCGTTTCTAACTAATTTTCGTTTAATATATAACGTCTTATTAGGTCAGCTATGTCATCCAGCCAACATATAACGGCAATAAAAAACATACAAGCCAAGAATTATTGAGGACCAAAAAATTTAGCGTGTTGCGCTAATAAAACTACATATTATTATTAGTATATTTTATCTCCTATTATCGGAATTATTCTAGTGTAATTTAGGAAAGACTGGTCTATTAAATCAATGTTGAAACATAATTCTTTATTTCACTAAATGACACAGAAGGAGACAGAAAAGTTTACTTGTTGGAAGCAATACGTTTTTCTGTATTTTTTTTTCTTGCACAGATATTTCTTTGTAAATCGACAGCAATTATTTTACCCCAGACACTTTTCACAGGTAAGAAAGGAGGGGGAAAAAAGGGAAAGGAAAAAATGATATTACAAAAGAAAGAAAAACAGATTATAAAATAAACAAAACATACCGAACTGAATTATTTGCTTTGGTTATTCAATAAATACCCATAGAGATTGTATCAATTATTGATTTCATATCTAACAAAAGGAAGGAAATACGTAACGATAAGGATATATATATATATGTAGACACTGGCAAATATATATACATACATAGATACACACACACACACACACACACACACACACACACACATATATATATATATATATATATATGTATATGTACACATGCTTACATGCATATATATATATATATATATGTGTGTGTGTGTGAGTGTGTAGGTATGTATAGATACACACACGCACAAATACAAAAATAAGTTAACATTAATAGGTACAAACATGACGACAATTGTAAGAGAAAGGAAAATAAGTTTGAAATAAACATACACAATAGTATCCTCTGTGTATCTAAGGTGTCAATATTGTGTAAGGAGTTTGTTGATATAGACTTGAAGATTAGTGGATAAACAGCTAATAAATAACAAATGTCTTTTTTTATTATTATTTTGGCTTCTTTCTTTTTCTCCGTAAAACATATTTTTGTACGCGTGTGTAGTATGTATACTTATTTATGTGCACACAGACACACATCCACACATAAGCACTCTCTCTCTTTCTCTCTCTCTCTCACACACACACACACACTCTCTCTCTATCTCTCACGCACTCTCTCTCTCTCACACACACACACACTCTCTCTCTTTCTCTCTCTCTCACACACACACGCACACACAC
>NC_068988.1:35694026-35694644 GCF_001194135.2 Octopus bimaculoides
ATATATAGTATACATATATGTATAAACACACGCACACACACACACACTCAAACACACATCTATATGTATTCCTCTGTGTGTGAGTGCGTGTAGGTGTGCATGTGTGTGTATGTGTGTGTGCACGTCTGTGTGTCTGCGTGTGACGTTCTGTCGGTAAACACGTTTTTTTTTACACTTGCTCTCCAGAGCTATTTCTTTTGTTTGCATTAATGAATGTGTCATTCTTTTACGTTTTTCTGTCTGTACTATTTTATCTGCGAATATCTTTTCCTTCACTTCCTTTTCTACCTTCTCTCCACTCTCTCTCACCACCTCTCTAACTCATTCTCTCTGTCTCTCTCTCTCTCTGTCTCTCTCTCTCTCACCATCTCTCTAACTCATTCTCTCTCTCTATCTCTCTCTCTCTCTCTCTATCTCTCTCTCTCTCTCTCTCTCTCTCTCTCTCTCTCTCTCTCTCTCTAAACACACACTCATATATGTGTTCTATGTGTATACGTATATAGATATAAATATATATATATATATATATATATATATACATATATATATACCTTCTATACCTTATATACATATATGTATATACATACATATATACACACATACACACACATATATATG
>NC_068988.1:35696144-35700087 GCF_001194135.2 Octopus bimaculoides
TATATATATATATATATATATATATTATATAGATATATTGCTCAAGATGTTTAATACTTACTTGCACGTAGCTTGGTTAGTGGTATTCGGCTGTTTTCCGTAAAGGTTGTGAGTTCGATTCTTGGTCGTGTGCTGTGTCCTTCAGCAACACACATTATTTTCCGTTGTCTCAGACGACTCAGCTGGTAAAAATGAGGAGTACCTGTATTTCAAATGTCCAGCCATATCACATTGTGTGTCAGTCTGAATTTCCTTGAGAACTGCGTTAAAGATATGCGTAACTGTAGAGTGCTCAGCCACATGCATGTTAATTTCGTGAGCAGGCTGTTCGCTTGGTCGGATAAACTGGATCCCTTGCCGTCTACGAAATAACGGAGTGCCACCAGCTATTTTAACAATACATAACTGAAAGAAGCTTAACTATCAGGTCATCCCATAAGTTCTGACCGATTTCACCTTTTTAAAAATTGAATGAAATGGAATTAAAATGGAATTAATTAATGGAATTAATGCATTTGTTTACATTTAAACTAATTGAATATTATTTTACAGAATAATAGAATTAAAATTTCTTTGATTAAAACACTTTCTAACATGAAAGTATCCAAAGAGCATTTAAGGCACATAATACTCTATGAGTACAAAAAAGGAAACTCTGCAGTCGAAGCGACTCGAAACATCCACTCAGTTTATGGGAAAGCATGCTTGAAAGAAAGAACTTGCAGAAGATGGTTTGCAAAATTCAGAAGTGGAGATTTTAGCCTTGAAGGTGAAGATACAACAGGACGTCCAGTTGAGTTTGATGATAAGCTCCTTGAGGTATTACTTGAAGAAAATCCTGCATTATCACTTGAAGAATTGGCAATAAAACTTAGTTCAAACTATACAACTGTTCATCGTCATCTTCAGCAACTTGAAAAGGTTCCTAAAGTTGGAAAATGGGTGCCTCATGAATCGACCGAAAGCAACCACAAATCCCGAGTTGACATCTGCTCTTCTCTCCATTCGCGCGAACTCATTTCACCCATTTTGGATAGACTTGTGACTGGTAACGAAAAATGTATCTTCTATCGAAATGTTAAACGTCGTAAACAGTGGCTTGGTATAAAGGAAAAAGCTAAACCACAACCGAGAAGGGAACTTCATGGGAAGAAGGTTCTTCTCTCTATCTGGTGGGATTGCAAAGCAGTAATTAACTTTGAATTGTTACCACCTAATGCAACAATCACTGTCCAAGTTTACTATCAGTAATTAGAGCATTTGAACCAAGCTTTGAAGAAAAAAAAAGACCCTCTTAAATTGAATCGAAAAGGAGTGATGTTTCATCAGGACAATGCGCGGCCCCACACGGCAAAGATCATATGACAAGATCGAACAGCTTGGCTGGAAAAAAAATTCCTCTTCCACCTTATTCTCCCGACCTTGCTCCTTCAGGGAACCATTTGGTACGTAGTTTACAGAATCATTTGGGTGACGTAACTTTCGCAAGCCAGGAGGAGGTCTAACCTGACATTTCAGTGTTCTTCGCTTTGCAACCAAAAGAGTTTTACATTGATGGGATTAAAAATCTTGTAAATAGATGGAAGGATCTCATAGATAATCAGGGAAAGCACACTGATGACTGAATTTGAATTAAATATAACATTTGATCACTTGTTTTCTTTATCCAAAATTCGGACAGAATTTATGGGATGACCTGATATATTCATTCTTAATATGAATTTCCGACGTGCGACCTATGTTTCATACTGTATGGATCAATCGATTTTTACGATGTTTACAATAAAACCTTTTTCGAGTATTCGATGAACATGCACTGCAAAGGCATTTCTATTTTCACTCACTGCTAAAGCAACGCTTCTCTCAATGCATTTACTTCAAAAGCAACACTACATTCAATGCATTTACACAATCTCGGCTTCATTACTTATACGAGAGTATATATACTTATAGTACATGAGCGCCTTTAGCGCTCACCCCCTCTCATTAAATATGCATTGGTTCCAGAAACAGACACTTCAGATCGGACATATGAGCTTCGAGTACATGAACAGGAACACTACTTGTATATAGCTATCAACATAATACTCATGCATGAATAAGCTAGAACTAAAATGAAAGAAACAGCATCTAGAAGTTGCAAGATCATCTAGAAATAGCTGTTAGATTTCCTATCAGATCATCTAATGACATTCAAAATTAAATACAGGACTCACTGAGTAATGGCACGGTGTTCTGCTCAGACAGACTAAAGCCCAATTGATAATCAAAATATCTCCACAAAATCAGCTCTGAAAATAACTAATAACATTTTTAGCGAACGTACATTTAAAGCAATATGAAATCTATATCTCAACGATGTGTCTTGCAATAGCGTAACGTCTATATATTTAAGAAGATAATGCTCCTCATAACCTTTACAGTAGGTAAAATGTCTCATAACCTCGATGAGCGATAAAAGATGCGCATTAAATTTATTCACAAAGAATACCTCTCGTACATTTGTATAACAGACAGCTATATTGTTTTTCCCACTCCAGCTGATTTTTCCTTGAAGTTCCTTTACTACCATGAATTAGCAATCTATATACGATTGCCAATTGAGAAAACATGATAAATCCATTTCTCCAACTTTCGAAATTTTATTCCTTTCACCCACATTATCCACGTTGAGATTCTTTTATGAAGTATTCTGCTTGTAATCTGTAACTTAACCAGATACAGTTTCTATCCAATATTGTCCTGTCCTGAAAACACCTACTTATATTTGTCACATCAATTTCACCTCTTTATAAAGGGCAACCAGAAAGGCTTCTGCACATCTTCTTTCCAATAATATATGGTAAGGTAACGGTATATCTGCGTATTTTGAAATACTTGAAGCAATTCTTGGAGAGGGATTACATGTGATACATATCAGTTCAGAGAAAGAACAACAACTAATTTGTTTTTATATCGCCTTGGAAGTACAAAATCAGCAAACAGAGGAAAAGGATTCGGAAAATATCATTATTTTCCTATTTATTTCAAGCGAATTGTGATTTACAATTTAAAAAAAAAAATTCTACAGACGTTCAACTCCTTCAACAAAACTATGTAACAGAAACAATTGCTTTTCTTTAAAAAAACAACGAAATACGTCATGTCCAGGTGATACTAAAGAAACAGAGAATGCAACGCGAATATATAATTTCATTTCTGTCACTTTCTTATATATATCAATAATTATTAACACTTACAAACATTATTCACATATATAAATGTGAGTGTGTGTGTGTGTGTGCGTTTGTGTGTGTGTTTGCGTGAGTGTTGTTGAGTGTATATTGTGTGCATGAGGTTTACATTTGTGCACCCGAGTGTATGATTTAAAAAAGTTGTCAAAAGTAAGGCAATTATTATTTTCGTTCTGTGAATAAACGTCATTACGTAATCTATAAAAAGGAGGAAAACATTAAAATTATTCAGCTTTCTCTTTTTTTCTAATGGGTTTTAGAATGCATTACTGAATTATTCATACGTCTTATATTGTATATTTCCTACTATTTATATACTTAATACATACTTACAAGTATATATGAACATGTCTAGACATGCAACTATATGCAAGAAAGTACGTACATAAAGTAAAACATACAAATCTGCACATATACATACATACATACATACATACCTTCAAGCATGCATACATACATACATACATACATACATACCCTTTTTGATGTTGTTGAAATTCCAACGAAAAAGCTTTGGATCTAGGTTCAAAAAGGTCTTTCTCTATTAGCAAGGCATCTTGAGATAAAACTGAACAAAAACTGACACACATACATAGATACATATATACAAACATACATACATAAAAACACATACATGCATGTATATATACATAAAAACATCCATACAAATATACATACATGCAAATATATATATATATATATATATATAA
>NC_068988.1:35700838-35704699 GCF_001194135.2 Octopus bimaculoides
ATATATATATATATATATACATACATACATACATACATACATACATACATATATTACATATACATAAATACATGCATAAATAGATACAAACATAATACAAATATACATACATGTACGCATACATACATACAAACATACATACATTCGAAGCGACAAGTTGCGTATTTGGCGTGGGAAACTATTTATCAAAAATACGATGAATACTATTTCCAGCTTTGGACCCACAGCTATCAGCCTTGTTGTATAAATGGTTAATCTTCAGATGAATCAACTGAGAGAGCCTTTTATTCACCAGCCTTTTATTCAGAAACTCAACAGGTAAACATTTTTTCTAGCTGTAATTATAGAAGCCTTTAAGCACAAAACTAATTTATCTTGGAGCTATGAATTGAATAATGTTCTATTTAACTGCTACAAAAACAAAAGCGAAATAAAGCCCCACTGTTGGCTATATGAATTGATTGATATCATATTGGGACGATCCGCATCCAGAATTAAATCATTTTACTGCGAAGCAACTACGCCAACAAGCAACATTTGTAGAACATAGAAAGAAGGTTAGTAACTGTAAGTTTATTAAAACATCGAAAATGAACCATTTTCCCAACTCTACAACCCAAAACGAGAGCATGAATGATATAAGGTCACCACGTGGTTTTGCAGCTAGCGACATTCCAGCAGATTCCATAGTACCTGCCAGCCAAAGTACATTACTGGCTCAAGTAACTGACCACTCTCTCCCTGCTACAGCTATGGTAAATAGCAAGCACAACCACAATGATTGTAGTAGTAGTAGTAGTAGTAGTAGTAGTAGTAGTAGTAGTAGTAGTAGTAGTAGTAGTCAGTATTATATGCCGGTGAAATGTGCCCTTACTGAAATTTTCCGAGAAACAATAACTTTGGCTTTGAAGGACTCTCTTGTGGAAGGAATATTCTCTGCCAAAGTAAGTAAAAAACCACCAGTTACGGTAGTAAAAGCCGGTAACGAAATTGGTTAGGGGTATTTACAAGTGTGATGAACCTACATCCTGGCAGATTAACTCCTATCTAAATGCGCTGGCTGCTACTGTAAAACGGTACATGAATGATATTCAAAAAGTAAGCAAAACTGAAATAACAAAGAAAGTACCATCATGGTGTTTGAAGATTGAGAAAAAGATAACTGGTTTACGGAAGATCATCACTGATGTAATGATGCTTATTGCACGCAAACAAGCAAATCAATATACGTCCAACCAACAGAAAGTAAAGAAGGATATAGAAATGATGTTTGGAGAGAGCAAAAAGGGGACACACATTTGCAAATTGATTATCTTAAATCAGGAGCTAAAAACTGTCAGTGAAAAACTGACATCAGAAGAGAATAACCGAGAGAAGAACAATAAGCAAAACATTTAACCGCAACAAGGCAGCGGTATACAGAGACATGAGAGGAGGAGCAATAACTATCACGGAAGCTCCTTCACGAGAAGACAGATTCTCCGTCTGGAGCGAAAATAAGGAATTTAACCAAGACGCTCAGTGGCTGGAAGAAATCCGAAAAGTTATTGCTCCTGCGTTACATCCAAGACATACAACATTGATGGTGAAACTCTTGCAACTGTGATCTAGAGACTCCAGGATGGAAAAGTACCTGGAAGAGACTTGATTGCTGGATGCAAGCTTTCCGTCGGAGGAGTAGCATACTACATTGGCTAGCGCTAGCAGAAAAAAAATTGATACCTAAATGCAGAATCACCCTCGTGGCAAAAAGCTACCGGCCAATTGCTGGCCAGAACTTAATGTATACGACATACAGCATGATTAAGCGTCTTCCTCCAAGACCATTGTAAAACCAATAACATTATCACAGAAGAATAAGCAGCTGGGAAGAAGGGAGTCTCGGGATGTGCGGTGCAATTGCTAATCAACAAAGCTGTGCTGTCAGAGGTGCGAGAGCATATGAGAAACCTAGTTTCAATGTCGTTAGATTACAAGGAAGCCTTTGACACTGTTCCTCACTGTTGGATGCTCGAAGCTCTTCAACTTGCTAAAGTTACAGTGAGAACAGTGAAAGCCATAGCTGACCTGACTTCATCGTGGGCCACCATCTTGAAATTAAACACAAAGAGTGACTGTATTATCACCGATAGAATGCAACATCGCAAAGGCATATTCCACGGAGACAGCCTCTCTGTGATGTTTATACTTTCTGTAAACCCCTTGTTGTTCATGTTAACATGAACGACAAGGATTTCTCTTTAGTTCACAAGGAAACATAAATACCAAAATTACACAGTTTCTTTGTGGATGACTTAAAAAATACTGCTAAGAATATGCATGAGATGAAAAAGAGCCTTGTCCCTAGTTACAACATTCTCAAAGGATGTAGGGTAGGAGTTTGGTGGGGATAAATGTTTTTATGTGGTTGTAGAAAGGTGGAAAACTATAAACCAGACTAGTGGCATCTCCATCAATGATTTGACTGTTTCCTCTGTATCTGACGACGAATGTTACAGATATCTAGGGGTGGATGAAAATATATCATACAATAGCACCTGTAACAAATCACGCGTCACTAAAGAATATGACAGCCGAATAAAGAAAATTTGGACTCCAAAACTCTCTGCATTCAATAAAAAAGGCGGTAGAGGCTTAATGGCGATCCAAAATGCCTTTGAATGTCGCATCATATCCCTTCACCAAGGTTCGACCAAGTTGACCAAGTTTGCATAAATGTCATTTCCGTCATTCTATGTCAGTGTCAGCCAATATACCAATTTTGTTTATATATGTCTAAAATATCGGATAAACAAAATTACATGGTCTCAACTTTTGTATATCGTAATTTATCAGTGATTAGATTGCCATACTAGCATCACTGTACGTAACATATGCGTCCTAAGAGTGGTTAGTTTCCTGAATCTCATTCGTTCACAACATTCATGAATAAATTTATCATTTGCAATTTATTAACAGTAGAGAAAACTTTATTAAAAGGACGTATCATCTAACATGTTTCCCCCACAAATTCTTGAATGTAATATAATTAAATTATCTTGTAATTTCCACAAGCGAATCAAGATATGCCGAAACAATTTGACTGTGCATACACACGATTCCATATATCTGAAAACTATTTATGTTGCATATCTCTTTTCTCTGTTTGTTTTTTGCATTGTTCGAAAAAGTTCGTTTTCACCCATATATGCATGTATGTATACATATAGATATAGGTATGTACATATATGTATGGATATATGCATATGTTCATATATTATTTATATTATATGATTGAACGCCACGCATCCATTCCCAAGTAAGTTATATATATATATATATATATATATATATATAGGAGACAATTAGGTGGACTGTTAATGTGCTAGAAGAAGATCACATGTAATGCGTCTACTAAGACCGAATTGTCCTCAAAGAACCACGTTCTCAAAGAGTTGATATATTCGATGCAGAAACTATTGTCTGCAGAGATATTTCCGGATTTAGCGCGCAAAAACGAAGGCTTTTGAAATATAATTAACAGAACCATGTGCACGTTCTTCATTCGTGGGGAAAAACTAGTATACGATTCTGGGGAATTATGTTTCTTTGGCGGTCTGTACTGATGAGAAACAGATATTTTCGGTAAGAAAATATTGATTTCGAAACCGGCTGCGGATAACATCGTATGTATTTATGTAATTTTCACTTGTCTTTCCCGTATACGTTTTGTTGGTTCACTAAATTTTTCTTTGAGATCAATTCGGTCTTAATAGACGCATTATATGTGATCTTCTTCTAGCACATTAACATTCCACCTAGTGATCTCCTTGATATATACATATACAATAATTTTTTGAGATCTCAGATATTTCTTTCTGA
>NC_068988.1:35705473-35707736 GCF_001194135.2 Octopus bimaculoides
AAGAAAATTGTAAATTCTAATGAGTGAAATGAACAGAATAGGAAATAATATACGCTTCTGTTTTTAACCATGCCAATACCACTAATATAAATATACATTATAAATATTTATAGATAATTACATACCTGTCTGCTTCCTTTCCGCACTCCTATATAGCCTCAGGAATTGAAAGTTTCTAATTAAATTATCGAAAGAAAATTGTAAATTCTAATGAGTGAAATGAACAGAATAGGAAATAATATACGCTTCTGTTTTTAACCATGCCAATACCACTAATATAAATATACATTATAATTATGGTGTACAATTTTTTTTTTCTTAATTCACGAAATATCATATCGAGTCTCCATAAGCATTTCATCTTGAAATGAGAAGACAGGGAAAACCACCACGGATAGTATTCTGGATTAGCAGAAGTAATATTTCAAGACAATGTAATACAAACTACTATCAAGTATGTCGATAGATGAAATAAATAACGAAAGACTTAGCGCAGATTTTGATTTAGTCATATATTCTTCCATCATCACGTGCGTAGCACACACCTTATATATCATATGGGAATATGATCTTGCAATATAATCGATCAGATTAGGTATTGGACTGTTAGAAATAGCTGCAACAGCTCCAGATATTACACCTAATCTATTTTTTGTGAAAAATGTGGATTTGTACAGCAATTTCTATGGATATTGTTTTCCAATTTTGGCACAGGTCCAGCAGGTTCGTGGTAAGGAGCAAGTCGATTATAACGACACTCGTGCGTTGCGTCCGTTTTCACTTTCTGTGTTCAATTTCCGCTGAGATCGACTTTGCATTTCACGCTTTGGGTTCGATAAAATGATTACCAGTTGAACATTGTAGTCGATTTAATCGATTTATCTCTTCCCGAGAAGTTGGTGACCTAGTGCTAAAATTGGAAATCGATATTATTATTATTATTGTTGTTGTTGTTGTTGTTGTTGTTGTTGTTGTTGTTGTTATTATCATTATTATTGTTGTTGTTGTTATTATTATTATTAATGTTGTTGTTGTTGTTGTTATTATTATTATTATTATTATTATTATTATTATTATTATTATTATTATTATTGTTTTTGTTGTTGTTGTTGTTGTTGTTGTTATTACTAAGGCAGCGAGCGTGTAGAATCATTCGCATGCCGGGAAAAATGCTTAGCGACATTTCATCCGTCTTCATGTTGTAAACTCTGTCTTTAATCATTTCGAGATTGATAAAATAAGTACCAGTTGAACAGTGAGGCTGATATAAAAGACTTACCCCCTCACAACGACCTTGATGACCTTGTGTCAAAATTTGAAACCGACATTGTAGCATCCGTTTGACTCAGTCCCAAATAAGTGGATGATTCTGTATATTCAGTTTGAAATCACACACACACACACACACATACACACACCTCATACAGACATACACGCACACACATGTATATACATACACACATATGTATGTATACATGTATGTAACTATTTATAAGTGTGTGTAAATGTATATGTATATGTCGATATTTGATATGAAATATCGGGTCATCACATAAGTTCTGTCGGAATTTTGAATAAAGAAAACAAATAATCAAATATTATATTTAATTGAAATTTAATCATCAGTGTACTTTCCCTGATTATCTATGACTTCCTTCCATCTATTTACAAGCTTTTTAATCCCATCAATGTAAAATTCTTTTGGTTTCAAAGCGAAGAACTCTGAAATGTCAGTTTCGACCTCCTCCTGGCTTGCAAAATTATGTCCCACACGTGATTCTGTAAACTACGAAACAAATGGTAGTCTGAAGGAGCAAGGTCGGGAGAATAAGGTGAATGAGGAACTTTTTCTCAACCAAGTTCTTCGATCTTGTGATGTGATCTTTGCAGTGTGGTGTCGGGCATTGTCCTGATGAAACATCACGCTTTTCGATTCACTAAAGCGGGTCTTTTTTTTCTTCAAAGCTTGGTTCAAACGCTCTAATTGCTGACAGTAGACTTGACATATGTAACAATTACTCCATGGGAGGTACTGAGCTTGGTAGTCATTACACCGAGGATATCTTAGTGGTGTAAATTTCAAAGACAATAAATTGTTATTGTTCCTAAACATACACGGTCAACATTTAGTTTTCTATACCTGACACGAACTGCTTGAAGCTTACACATTCCCTACACTTGGATCTTACCCCTATATATACATACACAGACATACACACACGTATATATATATATATATATATATATATATATATATATATAT
>NC_068988.1:35708135-35708620 GCF_001194135.2 Octopus bimaculoides
TATATATATATATATATATATATATATATATACGAGGGAACTAAAAAATTATCCGCACTTTCATCATAACATATCTGTATTTTTGTCACACGTTTTCTGCGCATGGGAGTTTATAGTTGTTACTATTTTGATCACGTGATCGAAGCTTGAGCGTGATCGCACCATTTTTAGTTTTCGCTTTACAGTGTAAGCATGGCCACTCCACTAGCAATATGCACCAAAGAAGAACAGAGAGCTGTGCTCCGATTTCTCTGCTCCGAAGGTGTGTCAGGTACTGAAATTCATTGGACGATTTTAGCACAATAAGAGGACAGTGAACTACTGCGTATAAGTATGTATGTGTGGATTGAACAGTTTAAAAGTGGGTGGACATGCATGACGCACGAAGTGGGAGCAGGACGCTCGTTAATCTCCATTAATGACGTGAAGGATTCAGCAATCTCGAGAGACGGTAAAATTGAACAGGATCACCATTACTATCCCTT
>NC_068988.1:35709345-35711669 GCF_001194135.2 Octopus bimaculoides
TATATATATATATATATATATATGTATATATATACACTTATATACACATATGTGCATACACACACTCACTAATATATATGTGCATGTGTGTGTATCATTATTTTGTGACCTTGGCTTTAAACTGTATTACTAGTAATATACCAACCGTAAATACCTGTCTGGCCTTTTAGGTACTTTCAATATATGTGCTGAGGCCAATGCTATTTCTAAAT
Organism: Octopus bimaculoides; assembly: GCF_001194135.2. NCBI lineage: Eukaryota > Metazoa > Mollusca > Cephalopoda > Octopoda > Octopodidae > Octopus > Octopus bimaculoides. The sequence goes on from NC_068988.1 coordinate 35,709,558, forward strand.
AAACCTGATTGTAAGTCGATGATGTACAATTTTGTTTTTATTACTTCCCGAATACCACATGATCCAGTCCTTTCTAGGACAAATACCATGAGCTGTAACACGTGCTTAAATTCTCACATATAGAGAAAATCTCTAAAGAAAAGCTATTTCCTTTTTTCAGTTGAGTTTCTCGTAGAAATTTCGTAAAGTCTCGGTAAAAAAGTTTTGAGGCAGTCCTTTCATATCACAAATTAAATTTCGCTGGAGTACAACCTTGTTAAACACAAGCATTAGGAAAATTATATCTTGTTATCAGAGGATGCCGATAATGGATTATTTATGTGCAATTTCTCAAAAGTGGCAATTATGCTCACCGTTGGATTGGTTCATGCTATACTATGCTAATCATATACTTATGTTGAATTGTCCAGACAAAAATAGGTCAAAGAAACAAAAATTTCACAGTCTTTCGGTATGAAGCATTAGATATGTTAAACTTAATGGATTTTTAATATTGTCCCTGAATGTGAGTTAGTAGTCTTTTGAAGGGTAGGGTTCTAATATGCACGCAAGTTTATAAATGCTTAAAACACACTAAGCAATTCATTGGAGCAAACCCTCATATTACTTCATCTGTAACAAACTCATACACATATATTCGTAAGGGTAGCCCACTATTCACGCTACTATTCAAGAAATTCAAACAGTTTTGCTAATAAGTATATATTTCATTGTTTCAAATATAAAACTGCACCTTGCAATTTTGTCATAAGAGAAATAAGGTACGATCCAATGAACTTACATTATGGAATTTTATGTTGAAAATGAATGGTCCATTTTGTGCACACAAGGTGCTTGCGGCATTAGAGAGTAAAGAATCCCCCCTCTAACTTGGCAGTCATTCGTGCTGCATTTTATTCACCAAAAACAGTCTCGACTGGCACCAACTGGGATACTACGTTTAGTTCGAACCTCAAAGAAAAAAAGAAAAGCTTGAGCAAAATATTCTTCAAGATGCAGCAACATCCACGAGATACCCTTCCCGTGAGCGTGATATCCACAAAACATAATTACAGCGACTTTAAAAGGATTTGCATACGTACCCATAGAAGCTGCAATTAGTGCAAGAGATAAAGAGGTTAGATAACCAGCGACGACAGAATTATGCTGTTCGTTGGCAAGATATGACAGTAGACCAGTGAATTTATTCACAAAATAATTGTGGATGACGAAGCCCATTTTCACAATTGATTCGTCAATAAGCAAAACAGCAGATTACGGTGAAGAGAACATCTGGAATAATCTATGAGTGTTGAATGCAGCCACACGAAGTCAAAGTTTATTGTGGGGGATCTTCGGAAAATATAATCCGACCAGACTTTTTCCATTATTAAAAGGGTAACGCTTTGTCGCCGACTGGTGCCTGATATCGAGAGATTTTAGAGCAATTTGTTCGTGCAGCTATTCAGAACACATTGGAGGATTCGTGGCAGCAAGATGGAGCAACTCCTATCCTGCGAGAGAGAGTATGCAGTTCCAGGGGAAGTTCAAAGATAGCATATTTCGACTGGCCACCGAAATCTCCTGATCTAACTACACCAGATATATTTCCTGTGGGGCTATCAAACGATCGTATGTACATTAAGAAACATCACAAAGTGCAGCAGCTGCAGGAAAACGTACGAACAGAAATTCCTGCACTGGGATGGTATAAGTTGACCCATGTCATGGAAAATGCACTTGAAAAGGCGCGCCCATGTGAAGTGGCAAACAGAGATCAATTTTGGGACATTGCCGTTTATAATCAGACTAACAAAATTAAAATGTTATATTGCCAATTACAGAAACGTTCTTCCAGAAATAAGTCAATATTGAAAAGTTATTCAATTTTTAAATGGTAGCGTGACTTATGGTCCACCGTCTATATATATATGTGTGTGTATGCACATGATCGAATATATATATGTGAATATGTGTGTCTTTTTTGTTTGTTTGTGTGTGTATTCGTGTGTGCGTGTGTGTGTGTTCGCACGCATGCGCGCATGCAGATATATACATGCACATTCATATAAACTTCACACATATAAGTTTATGTATATATATATATATATATATATATATATATATATATAT
>NC_068988.1:35711896-35713311 GCF_001194135.2 Octopus bimaculoides
TATCATTTATTACCCGGTTCTTCACGAATTCACCTATTTCGTGTGTTCCTCTCATCATCTCTAATAGCCCGGCTTTCATCGTTATTATATATTCAAACATTACGTATATCTATCTATGCATATATATATATATATATATATATATATAAAGTAATAAAGTGTTGAAAATTGGGGAGAGAGATACAAAAAATATTGACAGACATATGTGTGTGAATATACCAAAAGAAAATATATATATATAAAACGACACACTCATATATAAATCTCCCTATGTCTTTCTCTCTCTCAATATATATAGATGTATATATGCATGTATGTGTGCGTGCGTGCGTGCGTGTATATGTGTGCACATATAAGTATTTATATATATGTATATGTATAAATTCATACATATATATATATATATACAACATACATTCGTATGATATGTTTAAGTAGTCCCACACGTACATACGGAATGATTCTATTCATTACAATCTACGCATATAGATATACCATTAAAACATTACGAAACCTTTTAACATCCTTCTTAATGATTCAGCCACGAATGAAGTCAGACGTAAAACGTGTTTTTCGTTGACGAAAAGGTGTCAGTTGGAATTATATGAATGATAAATGGAATCAATACTGAATCAATAGTGAAAAGAAGTAGCTAGCTTTCTTTCCCACAACTCATCAATACCATAGTCAGACCTCGCAAATGATATTTACAATCAACAAAATAAAAAAAGAACACGTTAAAGTGTTTTTTTTCTTGGTTTTGTTTATTAGTTCGTTTGCTTTCTAAATCGATAAGCTTGCCGTCTTGTGTGTGTGATAAGGCAATTTCATTAAAATTTCATTATCAAAGTTGACGCCTTCACCAGCAAGCGTTTATATGTATTTCTTTTTTATACATACAAACTAAACGAAAATAAAAAGAAAATTTGTAATAAAACAAGGCTAAAAAAAATCCTAATGCTGTGAGCTATCAGTGGATGAAAAGATAAATGACAAATATATATATATATATAAAAGATGAAATAAAAATCATTATAGCGCCTCAAATCAATACAATCGATATATTTTTCAATCATAGCAATTCTATGATCTTTGCAGCACCAATTTGTAGATATGACCTTCAAATTGCAATTAAATCACTGTGTAAAAATATCGGTGTTATTGTTGATTGTTAGTGATGGTTGATGAGTTTTTTTGCTTATTATTTTTATACAAATATTTTATGTTGATTATAGAATGACAGAAACAACTACATACACACATACAGACATATATTCATGTGTGTGTGTACGTACGCATATATGTATATATGTATATACAGAGAAAGAGACAGGGGAATATAAAATATGGATCAATACACTCCCGCGCGCGCACGCACACACTGATATATATATATATATATATATATGTATATA
>NC_068988.1:35713494-35715753 GCF_001194135.2 Octopus bimaculoides
ATATATATATATATTTATATATGTATATATATAAGTATGTATATGCAAAGTATCAGTTAAATGATCTTCAAAACATGCAATCGAATGAAAGTCATTCTGAATAAACTTCTGAATATGTATGTGCTCTGCTCTTATCTTAGGCATTTACGCCCCCGTGTAACATTGTGCATGTCTCTATGCTTGTACACATGTGTGTGTGGTGGATGTTGGTGTGTATGTGTTTTAGTGGATGCCTGTATAGCCGAGCTTATATTGAGCACATGAAAAGCTAATTTCATACATGCATTTTATTGCTTTGGATTATTCTGCTGATATGCTTACCTGAAGCATTCAGTTTATTCGTCATAGCTTGATAATTCAATTTGTGTGATGAACACACACTACATTATATGGCTATACAGATACATTGATACATACCTGCATAATTACAAACACATATATATACATCCATCCGTACAGACACACTAACACACACATATATATATTTATATTTATACTTATATATACAACCCTTTCACCGCCCAATGAAATGTCGTACGGACTGTCCTAAGGTACCACCTTTATAGGGTTCTGTCAGAAGCAATCTGCTGCTGGATTTTCGAATTTCACTAACTGAGACTAAGTATATTATACATCCGTCTCACTTGTACTTTTCCCAAGCTCTCCAGTAATCTGTATTTCTTGTGACATTTTAACCACATATTCGTTGTACAAAAGCCGTAAAGTAGTCATTACACAACATCCACTAAAATAAGTGACGATAGGTATGAAAACAGAATTAAACATAATGTCGCCTTTATATCAACAACTTCCCTTCTGAGGTTCGAATGTCGTAACTGGCCCATTACTATACCAGTACCTGCAATTCGAGTGCTCAATTTCTCATCCTGCCCAGCGTTCACACTCAAATACAACTCCTACGTATTTAATTTCTCCATTGTATCATATTACAATATTGTAAGCTTGTACACCTTCTTGTGCAATCCAACTGTATCTGTGCTTTTCCCGTATATAATAGTGGATTTCGCCGATAATCCACATCTTATCTCATAACTGAATGGTTTCTGCCTGTTATATTGAGTTTCAATTGAAGAGTAACTGTGTCTCTTTCAAGATTAACCTTTGCACCTATAAATGAAGACTAGAAAATGGCCATATTTTCATTTACACGCTTAAGAAAGCGCTGCGCTTGTTTTTCGTATAATAGCATTATAGTTTCCGAATGTTTCACTGCGCGAGTCAGTTTTGTGCAGAAAATCTATCTCGGGACTGCGCTTTTCTCATAAACTAACCAAGGAAAATATATGAATGTCAGCTTCATTCGCGTTTTTTTTTTCTGTTCTTTTATATTGTTGAGTGAAACGTTTATATAGCAGTGGGAAGTGTTTTCTGTTAATGTGCTGTGCTACATATGTTGTGATAAGATACTCAATGCGTCTTCCGTGGAATATGTCTTATAGCTATTGTATTGAATATGCGAATAGACAGTTAGTTTGATGTTGAATATGCTTTATTTCACGCGATCATATCATTAAAAAAAATTATTTCTTTTAAATGAAATCAAAGGTCAAGAATACGGTTTTAGTCTCATGGGTTCAGTTCATTGACTGCATTGTATACATGAGAAAGGTACGTTCTTTCATGGTATTGCTGTCTACCTTGTGGCTAAATTGCTCCAGTCGGTTCTTAGTGCAGACCCCACTTTCTCACCACTTGTCACAACAGGGATGTTTAACTGACTAGGAGCTAAGACTTTGCCTATGTCTGCTCAAGACAACCTAAGAACCAAAAGCAGACGGCAAAAGTATGTGACATACTACCCCTACCATACTCGTTCGCGAGTGGAGGCTTGCAACATTAAATAAGTCTTCTAAGATTTATACTTAGTGGTATGTGCTTACTATAGATGTCCGTAGCATTTCTGTAGGTCTGAGGTCAATATAACAAACAATCAGATATCATTGGTAAAGATGACAGAACCGATTACCGTCGAGACGGTAGAGAGTTTACAAGAAAAGTCTTGCCACAATTATTCTTTTACTCTCTTATTTCAGTCATTTGACTGCACGGCCTTAAAGGGTTTTAGTTGAAGAAATCAACCCTGGACTTATTCATTGTAAGCCTAGTACTTATTCTACCACTCTCTTTTGCAAAACCGGTAAATTATCGAGAAATACGTAGACCAGTATCGGTTGTCAAGCGATGAGGAGGAGGGGGGGAACAAACACAAACACAGACACACACACACACACACACACA
>NC_068988.1:35715909-35720509 GCF_001194135.2 Octopus bimaculoides
ATATATATATATATATATATATATATATATATATATACGACAATCGTCTTTCAGCTTCCGTCAATGAAATCCACTCACGCGGATTTGGTCGGCCTGATGCTATAGTAGAAGACACCTACCCGAGGTTCCATGCAGTAGGACTGAACCCGGAGCCAGATGGTTGGGAAGCAAGCTACTTACCACACATCCACGTCTGGGCCTAACTGTTCATGAAATATTAAAACTTCCAAAATTCTTCAACAATGTGTAAAATGTATTTGTAGATAGAGTGAGGCATGAAGAAATAATGAACAATAACTTTGATCTCCATTATATTTGAGATCTTCCATATCGTTTTTCGAAGCATGCTGCACGCACCAATCTCACACACAGACAGTATTCAGAACAATTCCATATGGTAAATGAGATATGGAAAAAAGCTAGATGTACAAAATTTCATTGGACCTTGAATTCCTGGTATAAAAAGAAAGTGACATAAGCACAAACACAAGCGTTCGAAGCTTACAAAAATTACAAAGTGTATTATATTCATCTCGATAAATGTAAACCCTTCTACAAATACGTCTGTAAAAGGAAAGTGATACGATGGATATAGAAAGAGATGTCGGCCAAAGTGATTTTAACCTAGGTTTTTTCAGTGTACCACCTAGCATATGACGAATTGAGGGAAATTAAAAATTATAAAGCACGCATATATGTACACACACACACACACATACATACACACACACACACACATACATACACACACATATATGTACGAATGTATTTATGTTTGTGTGCGTATGTGTGTGTGTGCATGTATATATACCTTCATATATAATAAATAAATAAATAAATAAGGCATAAGGTTTCTTACAAGGCGAAAAGTAACAATAATTTATGAATTCCTTGTGCATATATATATATATATATATATATATATATATATATATCGGGAATCACCTTCCTTGAGAGAAAAAGCATTTGGTGAATCACTATATATATATATCGCAGGTCACTGTGCATTTATGTGAATATACACATACATACATTCATATATATATATATATACAGTAAAGGGATGGAAAAAACCCACAAAGTGATAATATTAAAAGTTTCTGATTATAACAACATATAGTCTCTGCCATAAAATGGATATCAGCCAGATACCGTAGCCACCACATAATATACATAAAAATATATTTCTACTCTGAGTTTCCGACCGAAATTTCAATTATTCTATCCACCAAACCTGCAGACTTGTTGAATAATCGCATTAGTAGCCGAATCATGTGTAACCTTAAAGTATTTCTTCGGTAGTATCAGTGTGGCACAGCATGAGAAGACCGATCATGTGATTCACGAGTTCACTAACTCCGACAGACTTTTAGAGGGTTTCCTTGTACCCGATTTTCCTCATAAACTAATAGTAGATCTAAGGTTAAGGAAAATCTTACTTGCCTTATATGACAAACATCGAAAACACCACCAGGATATTATGTTTGTAAAATGAGCTACGTAACCATTTCATTCGGTCACACTTCTACAGGTAACATTCGGCCACACTTCTACAAGTAACATTCGGTCATATGTCTACAAGCAGATGCCACGGAGTAGAATCAAAACATAGACTTCCTGACAGTGAGAATATCATTCGTCCAAACAAAGATATATGAACATTAAAAGTAGATACAAAAAGTAATAGGATGGCATGTATCACAGCAGCATAATATATCATTAGAAAGTGTAAAGAAATAAAGTGGGCTAAAATCAAATCGATAAATCTACTTTAATGGAAACACCTCTTCAAACGGGGAGTAAACAATAAATGTTTGGTAAAAAAAAAAGGATAAATATACGCGACCGCTTTTCACTAAAGTATACAGAAGACATCAATAGGCTAACTGACCGAATTTCCTCAGTGTGAGGACAATAATTGAAGAAAACTCTATTCGTATATAAAAGGCTAAAACGTCCCTTACATTCTTTCAATATATTTGAAGTAAAAGGTATTATACTAAATTGTGAAAAAGATAAAAGACTTCTCTGAACTCAATGGAAATGAAAGAGAAGTTATTGTGTAAAAAATGGGGAGGAAATGAAACGAATAGAATATGAAAGAAATAGGAGGAGATCCGTGAAGTGAAAGAAATCTTAAAACAATTGGTCAATAAAAAGCTATGTCAGATAAGATGTGAAGAACTGTTTTCCTTCGCACTGAATCGTGTATCTGAAACGAATACTAAAATATTCTGTGAGATCAATAAAAAATAAGAGAAACATAGAAGATACACGAACAGCAACATACATACATACATTTTTGGAGAACATGTTGAAAGAACATTTACAACATAATGAAGCGATAAAATGAATTATGATTGTGAGAGAAAAGAAAATTACAATAGCAGTGCTATCAGGTCTTAGCGTAATTAACAAAGTATATACAAGCATAAAGCTGTAAGCAACTCTAAAGGCTCGCAAAATTAAGACCTTAATATCCTGTTAAATCATTTAACCTTAACATATAGAATTTTAGCAACCGCATTTGATAAATAAGTAACGACGGCAACATCAAAACCTTACTGCTACGAGAAGAGAAAGCAATGTTAATTCCCAAAAACAAAAACACTAGGAATCCAAAATTATGGAACAATATAATGTCTTTAACTAACTAAAGGTGTTGCATCTATAATATTCAAGAAGAGTGTTTGCTCATTTGGAAAATAATAACATCATAGGACAATTTCAGAAAATATGCTATGTCGAAAAGAATGAGTGCGATGATGTTAGAACCATTATTTGTTTCACTAAAATGCTATTGAAGTAAGCAAATAGTAACCAGAAAATATGGACTATTTATTTCCTAAAGGTATTTGACAGTTTACCACACACCTGTATATTACAGACACTATGCATAAAAATAACGGCGTAGATATAAATAAAACAGTATTATAATAGTCTTTCTGAAATTGAAAAAACATCCAAAATATTTCTTGATAAAGAAATTAATGACTGTGATATGTATATAAAATCCATTTCCAGTTGAAGCCTTATCCTCACTACTCTCCACTATGATTTTGAGGGTATCAATAAATTATTGAAATCAAGCATCGAAGGTTAGATATTTCAGTGGTAAATTATAATTCATCAGATCTCTCTGTAATTAGAGTTAAACCAACATGAAATATATGAAAATTGATGAAACCTAAAAGTAATTATAGGGAAAATTTTTTAAAAGTACAAGAAGAAAGTGATATTAATATTATTTTATGCAATAATTTGATTCGTTATACTGTTTATATATATTCTAATTAACTAAGAAATATCATGTGTAATTTCAAGATAAGGTATTTCGAAAGTAAAGTTAGATGAAGACTTGCTAGTAATAAAAAATATGCGAGAATACTACCCACTGTAATTCGTTACCTATTTTATGCATATGTTAGGAATAAAAATTACACGCTCTAACAAAGAATTCCAGTGAATCGATATAAAGATGTCCAAACAACCACTAGTAGAGTGATTGATATAACAAGGTATTCTGGAAAGCAAGAAAAAATTGATTAAAATGTATACAGTAGAAAATACACGCTGAGTGAATAAAGATGTATGCAAAATACTAAATCCGTGTAATTAAAAATGCAATATGTATCGATGGAAATTAGAAGCAGAGGTGAAAAATAAGAATTGGCAATTGAAATGAAAGTTCTCTCAGAATTCAACATACTGTGACAATACAAAAAATATTGCTCAAAACGAATGTAATTAGAAGTAAAGATGAATGACGAAATTATTGAAAAGGTCTTCGGTAATTTAATTTTTAGTTTGTCTTATAGTTACTATAGTTCTAGCAAGGCACGTTTATAAATAAATATGCTTACGAAAATTATTTTACGAATTAAATTTAAGACCAATATGTCGCCACTCGATCTACAAGAAACGGCAACTATATTTTCTACAAATAACACCCAAATATCATGAGAATAGACACACTTGATAGCTTAGAAGTGAGAAAATATCACTCATCATATAATTTAATTTTAGAAGTATATTGTGGGTAGTGTTATCTTACATATCAATATGAAATTATGATGGCCATAGCTAGAAAGCCTGCTTGCTGATGTGGAGCAATAAAGCCTATTAAATATGACCTAAAGAGTTACACATCTCCCACAAATCACAATATTCTGAGTTAAAAGAAGAGCTAATTGGATAATGCGTTTCTAGACAAAATAATAAATGATGAGATGGTAATCACTAGGAAAACTTTCAACATATTTCTATTCAATGACGGATAACATTGTACTACAGACGAATAAACACATTTTTTTTCCTACCGGCTTACGGTAACAACGCATTACGGAGTAAAAAATAACTAGTACTGAAATATGAAAGAAATTTTGAAGTATGACTTGCCGCCAAACAGGAATTTGAGTGGAAATGAACAATGTTAATGTAAAAGTGAAAATTACTTTTTCGTTGCTTCCCAAGTACATGGTTCTGGGATCAATCTCTCAGTGAGCCACATCTGGTAAGTGCTTTTTCTATGATATCCCTGGGTTTGTGAGTAATCAAATTGAAAGAAACCCTTCGTGTATATATATATATATATATATAT
>NC_068988.1:35720522-35720817 GCF_001194135.2 Octopus bimaculoides
GTGTGTGTGTGTGTGTGTGTGTGTGTGTGTGTGTGTGTGTGTGTGTGTGGGTGGGTGTGTGGGTGTGTTTGTGTGTGTGTGTGTAAATATGTACGTACGTGTGTGAGTGTTTGGGTTGCACTCATATCAACACTTGACAAGCTGTGTTGCTATTGTTGTTCATGACCACATAACGTAGTGGTTCATAAAAGACCGCTAGCATAAGTACAAGACATACAAAATAACACCCCTTTAGGATGCTGCTACAGAATAGACAGTGCAATGACTGAAAGACGTAAAAGTTAATATGTGTGTG
>NC_068988.1:35721422-35725208 GCF_001194135.2 Octopus bimaculoides
TATATATATACATATATACACACATATACATATATACACATATGTGTATATACATAGATAGATACATACATACATATATGCATACATACACAAAATACGCACATGTACATATATATTCAATTATATGTAAAGGCATACGCATGCATACACGTACACAGATATAGGTAGATAAAAAAAAATTATAATAAAAAAAAGGACAAATGGATTTCTATTGGAAGTTAAGAAGAAATCGGCTTTTAGCATGATGACGATGATCTTTCAGTGTTGCTAGCTATAATATATATGAAGCACGCGATAAATTCATTTTGGCTGAGGCGACTGCCAGAAAAGTGTCAGAATCTATCAAATTCTATTTGTCTTTTTCGGTAGCAGGGATGAATTGACAAATGGAAAAAACTAAAATATATGATGATGTATAAACAAAATGCTAGCCTGATTCCCAATAAGGATAATAAGGTTGATAAACAAACTCTTACACACGCGCGAGCGCAATAAATATATTTGTGTCTGTGTGTATGTGTTTGTGTCTGTGTATGTGTGTCTTTGTAGGTATGTGTATGCATATATATGTATGAACGTATGTATGTATATATGTGTATATATATGTATGCATGTGTGTGTATATATATAAATATATATATACATATATATATAAACATATATATACACACATATACACATATATATAGACATGTATATATGTGCGTATGTATATATGCACGCATATATGTAAGTATATACATATAAATTGTGTATGTACATATAAATGTGTGTACATGTGTATGTGTAGATGTGTGTTTGTTAGTGTGTATTGGGAGAGTGAGAAAGAACATTCAAATTTTAACCTAGCTCAAGCGGAAAATGAACATCAAGTTAGCTTTAATTAAGTGTTGTTTACAAGCAATATCTAGAAACGTGACGTAAACAAATCATGTTCGACAGCCATTGTAGTACTACCGTGAAGATGCCAGCTATAGTTACCAATAAATAGATAATGAAAAAAGAACGAATGAAAGACATGAACAAAATAAACAGCACATTAAGTCTTGAATCAAAAGGGCATATTTCAAGTTGATTAACCGAACATTTTCATAAATATTCGACGGTTAATTTTATCAGGGTTTTGGATTTGACGAGTCTGTAGATCATACAGCATTCTGTAAGGAGTTTTAGATTTTTTCCTTCTGCGTTCAAATCCCACCGACTTCAAGTTTGCATTTTATTTATTTTTATATTTTAGTCGATAAAACCAAGTACCTGGCACCCCATTCCCCGTCTCCCGTACGTTTCAACTCACTGGTATATAACCTAAAACTAACAAACGAAACTGAAGCTGACTTGTAAAAAGGTTATGCCGTGAATGGCGACAATAAGGCTATGTCGAACGCAACTGTTTAATTATTTAGTGAATTATTAATGAACTTATCGATTAACTAGTTAGACAGCTAACCTATTGACAAATGTTAATTAAGTGAAACTGAACCTCTGAGCATATTTATCATTGGCGCAATGACCCACCCGAGCTGCAATCGACAATCACCATATCCCTAATTTAGAAGAGAATTATTACTAATGCTTTAAATTACAAAAGATAAGAAATTGTTGATATAGATATTAATTGGCTGAATACATACAACATCGGATCTAATGCTTTATGGTATTTGTCCACGACACGTTTCTTTCTGAAATGAAACCTCACGTGTCCATAAAATATTGTACATCTAATTATTATAATACAGTTCTATATTTAAGAGATGAGGAATTATGTACGTTACTTACATTTTACGGATATTTGTCCCCATCTTGTTTGTTGTTAACACTACGTTGCGGCTGATATGTCCCCCAGCCTTCATCAGGTGTCCGGGGGAAATTTCGAAGCTGGGTTCTCATTCCTGAGGTATTTTTCGATGTTGTTGTTGTTATTATTGTTATTATTGTTATTATTCAGATCACTGCCTGGATTCGAACTGGGAATCTTGGGGTTAGTAGCCCGCTCTCGTAACCACTACACCATATGCCCGTGTGCAATTATGCAGTGAATTTTTGGGCTTATAATTCTAATATTTTCCTATCAATACCGGTTCCAATATACTATTCATATCTGGACTAGGTCTGCTTAGGAGGTTGTTGTGTCCAAGCACATGTGCTACTTCTTTTAGTTTTCGTATTTTGCAGTGGTATTCTCTGTCTATTATTTTAACTTCATCCCACCGGGGGAGATGGTCTCCATTTTTCCATACATGATTAGCTATACCCGATTTATCAATATCTTCTCGTGTCACAACTTTGCGATGGTCGTCTACCCTTATTTTGAGTGGGTGCATGTTTCACATAGGGTAGACAGACTGCAGACAGTTTATTGGTTGCATCCTCTCTTTTCTTCAAAATTGAAGTAAATAGTATGCTTTGGGGGTAGCTGTTGCTTAATTGATTGTTATTGAGCTTGATCATTTCTTCGTGGGTACGTACGTATATAGATGTATGTAGGTAGATGCGAAAATATGCGCATATATACGCGTTTTAACCTTATAGCTTTTTCACACTTTCTTCTGTATTTTGCTTTTTCCCCTATGATCTTTTTGCGTGCGTGTGTATGGGTGCGAGATTGCTGAGTGCATGCGTGTGTGGGTGTGTATGCGGGATACCCGTGTATGCCGGTATATATATATGTATATGTACATATATGTATAGTTTTTGGCGAGTATGTGGGTGAGAATGTATGTGTTTCAAGCTAGAGTGGTTTAGTATATAAATATAGGCGAATGTACGGAATCGTGCGTTTACGCGAACATTATAGACTTTTCTACTCCCTTGCCTTCACCCCTCCCTTTACTTAGTGGTCTATAGCTCTATTGTCTTAATAACGGTCAACCACACAGTAATTTCCCTTTGTTTAACGGTCATTTTTCACAGGAATTTTCAATGGCCGGATAACTGAAGAGATGTTGGCGTTGGTTTCCCCCTCCCGGCATCCGAAATTCGGAGTTTTATCATGGCTACCGAATAAGTGTCACGTATTTTTACAGATAAATTCCTCTATTTACATAATATCAAGGTTTCTTTCTTTCTTTTGTTGTCCTTTCTATCTATCTATCTATCTATCTATCTATATATAATAATAATAAATAATAAATAATATATGATATATATATAATATATATATACACAGGCATATATGGGTATTGGATGTCACCAACGGTGTAAACAATATGAAATACGTAAACAAACGAGGGAAACGAGTGAAGAACGTAAACAACGAGAAAAAATATGGAAAACAGGACAAGTAAACTCAGAGAAAGGACCCTCCGTCGTTGTCGGTTGTATATCCACTCCTCATTTCGAATATTCAACGACAATATAAGTCTTTAAAGACAGTTGCACGCATAAATTCTAAAATAAAATTTAGGATTTATGGAGGGTCATATTTCGGAACAAAAACAGGAAAGTGGAGATATACAAGGAAACCGAACGAAAACAAATATGGAGGTTCGTTAGACCAGAAGGAGAGGAAAATAGTAAACGCTGGGAGAAACATTTTTTTCGAAAAGAGAAAAGACAGAGGAGAGAGAGAGAGAGAGAACAAAAACTCGTCCGTTCTTTTTGACGTCCGTGCAGGAAAAGAAAGATGGCCAATGTGTGAGCAACGAGAGAAAGAGGGAGAGAGAGAAAAGAGAAAGAGGGAGAGAGAGAAAAGAGAAAGAGGGAGAGAGAGAGAGAAAACGGTGAAGGAGGGAGCGGGAGAATAAGGGCATTACATAATTAGAGAAGTAAACACATACACACACA
>NC_068988.1:35727099-35729124 GCF_001194135.2 Octopus bimaculoides
TACTTATTATATAAAGATAGAAAAATTATTTAAAAAATATCATAATATCAAAATAATAACCATTCAATAATCATATATATATATATATATGATTTGACAATATCAAAAATAAGGTATTAGTCCGAAGTAGCAATAGCATTACCTTTAGCTCTATAATTATATACTATATTTGAAGACGAACACATGTTTCAATTGCACCGATTAGTAATCGTTACAATTGCAACCCTACTATAAAACGGGGTAGTCTCTTCAGGGACTTAATTTGATATCCCTCAGTATGACCGTTTAATGATTTTCTTCTATAAACTCTGCGTTGTATAATATAGAGTTATCCGTTAAATAAATATATATGTGTGTCTTTGTGGGTGTGCATGTGCATGTGTGTTTGTGCGTATGTGTGCATGTGTGTATAAGGGAGTGTTTGTGCTCGAATTCCTCTGTCTGACTGTCTGTATGTATATGCCTATGATAAAATAGGTACGTTGGTTTCAGCCAGAGGCTGTGGTAGTTCTGGAGAACAAAATTAAATGGCTCACAGGAAAGAACGCACCCGGCTAATGACATGAATTTAGATAAGACCTAAGGTCTAATTTTGACGGCCCTCCCTACTCAGATTCTCATATAACTGCCCCTGAGTGTTTACGGTTTTCTATTCGTAGAAAAAAAATTAGCAAGTCAAGTTTTTACTTATTCTCCCCAAGCGAACAGCACACTAAGTCAATATGCTAAATCTGCAATCGAGAAATCTCCTCAAATTTACATCTGAGTCTAATATCCTTAATGTCTTTCAAAAATGTCATGTCCTTTTCAGTCACTTGTTTCAAAAGTTTCCGCTTTGTGAAGAGTGTGAATGTTTGTGGAAATGATGGAAAGCTCGAGTACATGTCTCTGTGTCTGTAGGTGCTTGTTTGTGTGTGGGCGTATCTAAACTATACATTTGTGTAAATAATGATAGCAGTAGCGTATAATGGTGATGTGGTAACTCAGTGTACCCACTTGTCCTCAAAGTCCCACGTTTAGGCAGAGTTAGCAAGTTAGCACCTTGCGGGTTGGCAAATATCGGCAGTTGGTTGAATCGATTCCAGTACTTCACTAGATCTGTATTATCTTGTTGATATGTGAACTACAAAATAAATTATTGTCCTTACTGGGATTTATAATCATGAAGTAATTTATATATAGAGCATTGGAATATCCAACGAGCCAAGGATCCTCTCAACCAGCCGCTATTATAAAAGAACAGAATGCATTGAATAATGGCTTGTAAGTTAGGGACAAGGCCAGCAATTTTGAGGGTAGGGTATTACTCCATACGATCAGATCTAGATCTAGCTCTTGCTCAATATTAACAGCCATCGAAGAATGGAAGATCCAGCTGACCGCAGCAGAATTTGAACCCACAACATAAAAAAAAACAGTAAAAAATTCTGTAAAACTGTTTTTTCTCAGACTTTCTGAAGATCGTTTTGATAATGCACATTAGAAATGCCATAACAACAACAAAAGGTCTTAGATGTAGGGAAAGCGAGGTGGCATTACCTTAACCAAAACAAATTACAAAAATGGCTCACACAGAGAAAAGTAAAATAGGTATTTCAATTCAAAAAACAATTGCATAAATTTAATGAGTATACTTACGTAAACATAGCTTACTATGAGCCCAATACTTACATTAACCTTGTCTATCATTCGCAATCTATTTACCATAATTACTGCTGTGATGTATAAAAGTGAATTTCTTGACTAAATCCATTTCGTTTTTTACCTTTTTATATATTTTAAAATTATCATCATTCTGAGGATAAATTCATATCGATGCATAATAGTCTTCTTTCGAGAAATTGTACTGCGTTATCAGGTAACTGCAGTAATATTTCTAATCCAACAGATATTAAGAAACCTATACAATGATTCTGAACTCTCAAGATAGTGACACATTCGGTAATAAAATGTACACGAAAGTAATTAACGTATGCATACATACGTACACATACACACATCCACATATATATAGGCATATGTATA
>NC_068988.1:35729717-35730770 GCF_001194135.2 Octopus bimaculoides
TATATATATATATATATATATATTCAGAGGGGGAGAGATGGATAAAAACGTATGTTTATATACATACATATGTGTGTATGTGTGTGTATGTGTATGTGTGTGCATGTGTGTACGGGCATGTGTGTATTTGTGTGTGTGTAGAGGTTTCTATATCTATTTACCTCTCTAATCATATGATTATGGAGGCATCGGCATTAATATTTTAACATCATGCCCTAACCAGTCGTATTGGCTGATCTGTGTGCATACATATCTATGTAATTATACATATAAAACTACACCACATAATGAATCCTCTCGTGGTGGATATTAGGTGTAGTTGGTTGGCAAACTACATAAATGCTTTCTTGCTACCTAGTACAATCGACGTAATCTTTTAGCTACCGATAACTATATACATTAGGATTTTGAGAGTCTGTTGTATTTTCTGAGGACCCATCACAGTATTGACGAAATGATGCAACCTGCCAAAACCGTAGCTTCAAGTTCGCCACTTTAATGAACTAAACATTATATAAAATATATGATTTACGATAAGTCTATAGTTTATGGGTATTCTCTATAACAGTCTGCCTATTCAATATTTCTTCAATAACAGTTTGATATCGCTTCGAATATATTCTCTCGTGTATTCAGAAGTGCAATTTTACTTAATTCATTAAAAGTTGATTCAATGACTAATTCAGCCCATTTTAGAGCCACACCTAAGCCAATGTTATTAAAGAAACGTAATAGCCTATTTCATGATTAGCACTCCGTTTAAAAGAATTCTCAGCGAAGCCAATTTATCTACTTATTAATGGTTCCAGAGTTCACTTACGAAACTTTAAAATTGATTTTCTGTTTTCTTACCGTGAAATTAACGGATACATGTTGCTAAAGGCTACCTAGAATAAATACGTAATATTTACACAGAAACCTATCCATAGATATATCACGCAAATGTATATGCATACATATAGACAGAAATAAATACATACGCACACATACGCACACACATATATATGCATGTATATATATATATGCATATATATATATATATATATATATATA
>NC_068988.1:35731427-35734550 GCF_001194135.2 Octopus bimaculoides
ATATATATATATATATATATATATATATATATACAAACAGAGACACACACGCGCACACACATATATTTATATATCTTTGCGTGTGTATGCATACATCCACATACATATGCATGTATATATGTATGTATGCTCAGTAATTATATGTCCATCGTTATCTAGTAATTCATCTCCTCTCCTTGTTTCTGTGTATATGTGTATATTTATGACTTTGTATTAGTGTATATGTATGCATAAATATGTACACGCAACATATGTTTGCGCGCATATATAGCTACGTGTCTTTATGTGTGTCATGTATGTTTATATCCACTAATAAATATTGGTAATACAATATAATGTGTAAAATTGGGATGATTAAATACATTTCATATGAAAGGGAAATGAATTGCAAATACCTCCTAAATAATCAGTGAAGCAATATGAACATAGAACTATTAGATTACGAGTATAGCTTGGTCTTTTTGCTGCAGAATTCCTCTCTGAAATTTCCTTGCATATTGACAATTAATGTTACTTCCATAAATCTTTGCCGTTGCTGTAGCGTTTCTTCATTAAGTTATAGAAACACGCGCGTACACAGAAATAACATTTTTACTCATATAAAATGCATCTGCATGTACATACTTACATGTGTGTATATACATACACATTATATATGTGTACATGCTCACTCCCAGAACACATGCACAAGGATATATACATATCAGTAAATAACTATTTGACTGAGATCCATGCAACTTAATTTTCCGTAGGCACGTAGAACGAACCTGTCTCGTCAGGTATCTAGAGATGACTTACATACATATTGATATGTCTACGCATATAACCCACCAATATATGCACTCTCTATTTCTGTCATGTATGCACACACATGCAAGTTCACAAACAAACATGTAAACAACTAGAAACATACTTTTCTTATTTGTCGAAGACAAAACGATGTACGATGAAAATATGATGAAAATGTATATTCAATTACACAGTTAAAAATGTCCCCTTTATATCAGTACATTGTTTAAAATGATGGTATTACGTGTGTTTATATGTACTAACGACATATATTGGTACATATGTATTTTCGTTCGTTTGCCTAACATCCAGAAATCATGCAACCAAAAACTAAATGTACGATAGGGATAAAATAAAAATTAGTGTGTTTCTTGATGAAATAGATTAGCGTTTTGAGAAATAGATAATAATGATTTCAAATTTTCTCTCCACACCAGATAATAAGAGATTGAAGTGCTAGTCAATTACATCGACTCCAGTATTCAACTGGTTTTATTTTGTTGACTCCGAAAGGATGAAGTGCAAAGTCTGTGTGCTGATGACTCTACCAGCTCGTCGCCTTAGAAAATAGATAATAAAATATAGTGAACGCGTGAGTATGGCTTCCCAATCACATGGTCTCGTGTTCAGTCTCACTACGTAAGTCTTTGAGCAAGAGTTTTTTATTAAGGTCCAGGGGTGACCAAAGAATTGTGAGTGAAGTTTCCTGAAGACCGAAAGAAGCGTATCCTATGTGTGTGTATACACACACACACACACATATGTATGTATGTATGTATATATATATACACACATATATATATATATATATACACGTATGTATATATCTGTGTCTATTTGTATTTTGTGAACCTGTAAGATGTGTATATAGTCATATATATATATACATGCATGTCCATATGCATGTTTGAAGCTGCAGATACATTTGCGTATATATTCCTATCGTACATTTATTTGCATATGAATATTATTTATTTTGTGTGTGTATATGTGATTCTCTAATTATGTAGTTATATCGTATCTGGGAGTACACTAATGTTTGTCTCTCTCTATGACATGTATGTATATTAATAGAAGTATAAATATACAGCTGCCTGAGTATTGCAGTGGATCTATATTTTTATTTTATTATTTCTTAATTTTTTTAGCATGTTAAATCTTATACAAATATGTTCCTTAGCTAGGTGTGTTGACTTCAATACAGTTTATTTGAAGGGCGTTTGGCCTTTAGTCCCATTTGAAAATAACAGTTGGTCAAAACTATACGGCTTCTGTTTCCAACAGAATTCATACATATGATACTGTATTTTATTGCTTATATACATTTTTAAACACCTTCAAAATATTGTTTTGTTTAATCCTACTACTCTCGTTCTGCTCCTACTCCTTTCCTACCTTTTGCTTACATTAAGGATGAGCAAATCACTGAACTAATATCCTGCATTCCACTTCATAACAGAAAGGTGTATCTATTATTTACATTTATACTTTAATTGCAATATCAATCTAATTTTATCACTTATCGGTTTTCTATACATTGTATAAATAAAGAAAAGAATTGTAGGTACAAACACAATTGAAGCATTGGTGTAACAATGATGTTCTGATGATCTGAACAGCTAGAATTGTGTATCTGCATTTATTTTTAATTGTACAATTATTCTATACCATATGTAGCATGCATATTGTTACAGACATGTAAAACAATTTATTATACATTGAAATTGTTATTACATGACGAAGGCTGCGAAATGATTCTAATCCGACAGATATCAACTAGTTAAATAAATATATCTCTCATACCTCCTAACATCATATCGTCTATATACACCTCATGAAATAATTTCATAGATTCGATCCCCTGGATTTCAGCTGCATAGAACTCTGCATTATATTCTTCTGTAATGGATGATTATGTGGTATGATAGCCACTTGAGACATAGCTAGTATGATAGCCACTTGAGACATGTTTCTGTGATTGCCACAGGATTCCATGAATCCATGTATCATAATACAAATTTATACACACACAGACACAGACACACACACAAACACACACACGCACACACACACACACACATACAAACACACACACACACACACACATACACACACGCATACCCACACTATGTATGTATTTGCAAAAACCTCTGATTTTGTGCTTGTGTCTGTTTCTGCGGCTTGACAACCTCTGATAATTTGTTTATCCTCTCCAAGCACGATAGAAATATTACCAGGCTTTGTTGTTTATTTTTTAAAAATTAAGTGCCTGTGTCAATTTCTTCGATTACAATCCTTGAAAGTGATGCCACAGCAAAGCCGTTGTCTAATGAC
>NC_068988.1:35736183-35740489 GCF_001194135.2 Octopus bimaculoides
TATATATATACACACATACATACATATACATATACATATATATACATATATGTTGTTTTGCAACGTTTGTTTGCGTGCATATACAAAAATGCGCAACGTATGTTTATATAAATATAAACATAAGACTATCAAATTGCATGGTATAATGCAGAGCATATATTTAATGCAAACATGTACGCATAATCTGATTGTTACTGAAATATATACTACAGAAAGTAGTTTGCGAAACACCTGTAATCCTATAAAAGTCATTTCGTTAATAACCTCTGAAACCACCTGACTATATTTTTATATACATACATATATATACACATATATACAGACACATATACAGAAATGTTCATTACTGGTTCGTAAGTCGCTGCTGTGATAGATTTATGACCCTCCGTCCCTCTCTCTTTTCCTCTCTCGGTTTTTCTATCTATCTCCTTCTCCCTCTCTCTATCGTTGCTCTGAAGGACTTTGAAACTTTCCAACACCAAGCTTACCCCTTTTTCTCCGCTCGACTGATTCTCTTTTATAACATAGCAATGTATTATTATTATACACATACATGCCTAAACTGTTTCTTGCAGATTAGCGTGGTCTCTTTTGAAGAAAACATGCTGCTTTCTCTTTTTTTTTTCTTTAATTCACTGTCTAGAGAAATATATCTTCCAACTTGCTCACATTTTCACGTAACCCCTCCCACCTGCCGCACACAAATCAGTGTCTATAAAATGTGTGTATTGAGCACTTCTTTATTCGAGTGAGACGTGGACGAGTTACAGCCTTCATAGGAAAATGCTGGAGAGATTTCATCAAAAGTGCTTCAGACGTATCTTGGGGGTGAAGTGAACAACATGTTGTCTTGGCTGAAATGAAATGGGTTGGATATGTTATTAGAATGAAAGATCTGCAATTACCAAAGTACCTTTTTTAAGGTGGTCTCAACTCTGGAAAGCGATTACAATATAAGCCGAGGTAAAAGTATAAAGATTGTGTGAAAGAAAACCCTGAAGAAGCAAAATATGAACAAAAGTGATTGGTAAAATGATTTTCTAGATCGGAACAAGAACAGAGGTGCTGTTAGGACTTGTTGCAATTCCTGGGAAGAAAAGATGATTCAGCACTGTAAGTTTAAAAGGCCGTGTCGCATAGGAACGATTGAAACTGAAATCAACAGTGAATATTGGATATGTATTATGTGTGATCGTGTTCTGTTGTCAAAAGCAGGATACTGGAATAATATGAAGTCACATGAAAATCGAAATGCCCAAGTATGTAATAACATATGTTAGCTTAAAAGAACATTCCTTCAGAATCAGATTCCAAACGACAAAGATATAGAAGAAACTTGAATAATATATTGCTTCTGATTTAAACCCTGTCAGTCAGCAGTTGGTTTTAAGTCACCTGAGGGTTCATGAATAGAGTGATTGCGCTTTGTGATGTGGTGTGTATGTTGATGGGACGACTACAGTCTCTCAAGATGAAGCAATCACCATATATATATACACACACATACACACACTCATATACATACATATATACATACACTCACATATATATATACACACATATGCATGTACATCTATTTGTCTATCTATATACATATATATCATATATATGGATAGAGAGAAAATGAGAGAATGATGAACGGAATAGATGAGAAAAAAATTGTGTGTACTGTAGACGATAAAATGGTAAAATAAATATATGCAAACAGAAAGAATATGAGTGCACCATGTTTTGTAAACAGAACAATGCTGGCAGAATACTGGGATGGTAAGGAAAAGAAAACGGAAGTTTCTAGAATTGGAATATTAAAGCAACAATAAGTATGCTGTTATTACAGAAAAGATTATAAATAATATTGTTTATTTGTTATATATTTTTCTTATATGCACCGAATGCATTTTTTTCTCTGCTATTATTTCGCAGTAAAATACGGAAGGAATTATTCCAAGAATATTGTCACGATTATCCGGTAGAATAGCCACCATAAATTTGATTATAAAAGCAAATGTCAGAAAAGATGATTCTGTAAGAGATGACTAACCAAGAAATAAGTAATAGAAATAACAGAAATCAAGTGGAGAGAAAGAAATTCTGCTTCGCTCAAATAATACCTAAGAAATTTTCAATCAATCTTCAATGTTTTTTCTATTTAAGTAAAGAAGATTTATTTTCGACCGTTCAATATTCTAGGCACACTGTTAATTTACCTACCTAAAATTTCGATTATTTAAAAAGCTTTTTAATCTAACGTGCATTTCATATTTCATGTTTGGAAACATTATTTTGATAATTCAATTTCAAAAATATATAGTTATATACACTTCGGTCGTAATGAAACAGATTTACAATCAACGTTATTTGAGCGTTCATAAATTCATAGGCCAATGGACTACGACTACGGTGGAGCACATCCTTGAAGGGTTATAGTTGAACTAATCGACCCCAATATTCATTATTTAAATCTGGTGCATTTTCTATTGACCTCTTATGCCGAACTGCAAAGTTACATGGACGCAAACCAGTCACCACCTGTTGTCAAGGCGGGGGCCACACACAAAGACACATACACAAATATATTTATATATATTTATATAGGACTTCTTTTCACAAGGATTTTGTCGGCCCGGGGTTATACACTTGCTCATGGTTCTGCAAATTGCGACTAAAGTCGTCTAATACATCTCTCAATTTTGAAAGTCAAGAGGGTATTTTTTAAGGGAATTTTGAATGATTGTCGCTGTTCTTTTAGGAAGAACAATGAAAGCCTTATACACACTTCTACTAATGAACGTTCACATAGTTAATTCTGTTGTTTTCATCAAGCAGTGTTTGGATATGATTTTCTGCACAATACGCCCAATAAGAATAGATAACGGAATTATACACACGGCTGCAATATATACTTTTTGTTAAACTGGATTTATAACTTTATATCAATTAAGAAGACAGCTATAGAAATAAACTGTAACTCATTAGTTAGCTTATCAGTCAGTAAATGTAATTGCGTATTTTCCAAAATTCACAGAACAAAACTCGTAACACCTCATTAGCGACTCATGCCAGTGTGTCTCCTCATATATCCTATTCTATCTCATAAATACATGCGTGCGTATATACATACAAAAGTACATAAATCTATGCATACAAATATGCATATACATGCGTAAATATATAAAGGTTTAAATATATATAAGTTAGAATTTATATGTATATGCATGTACGTATATGAGTGTATATGCGTGTGTATATATGCATGCATATATACATCTCTAAGCTTATATATGCATGTGTGAGTGTTTGTGGTATGTGTGTGTGTGTGTGTGTGTGTGTGTGTGTGTGTGTGTGTGTGTGTGTGTGTGTGTGTGTGTGTGTGTGTGTGTGTGTGTGTGTGTGTGTGTGTGTGCATGAAATCGAAGTTGCCTCCTATATATGTTCCGTTCCACTTCGTGTTTATTATTTTTACGGGGCCAACAAATCATTCTACATTGCAAGAAGGGTTTATCCGTTTGTTTGTTTTTTTTCTATAGAGAAATGTATTGAAAGATATCATAATAAATACAAATGACTTTTGCAAGGTCAATTAACTTTCACCCCACGATTATGATTTTGTAGATTATTGTTAATGTCTTCACACCATTGAGTATGACTCTCTATATCTATATTACCTTCAAACGCTAACCTTAAAACACAAATACGATTCGTTTATGACCAGCCACCACTTGTGTATCAAAAACTAGCTGAAGAAAATGGCAAGCAATTTTTTGTGACAGACGTCTTGAAAGCCATAAGCTATGACGAGTAAAGTGCATTCCTAGTTAAATTGCTTACCTTTGGTTTCTATCTTGGCACTAGAGTAAGGTTATTGTCTTCCCTTCATCATAAATGATATGAAGTATCTTCTGCCAGAGTATTTCGTTGTCAGTCCTACTCATTTACGTCTGTGAATTCACGCGTTCTATTGTTGTATTTACCGAAGCAAACTTGTATGCAAGTGTACTAAAGTTATCTTTTAGGAACCCAATCTACAGGTTATCTGTACTCTATTACTCTTTTACTTGTTTCAGTCATTTGACTGTGGCCACGCTGGAGCACGGCCTCTTTAGTCGAGCTAATCGACCCCAGGAATTATTCTTTGTAAGCCTAGTACTTATTCTATCAGTTTTTCTGTCGAACCGCTAGGTTACGGGGACGTAAACACACCAGCATCAGTTGTCAAGCGATGTTGGGGGACAAACACAGACACATACAGACACATACATACACACATACATACATACATACATGCATACATACATACACACACACA
>NC_068988.1:35740520-35743307 GCF_001194135.2 Octopus bimaculoides
ATACATACATACATACATACATACATACATACATACATACATACATACATACATACATACGACAGGCTTCTTTCAGCTTCCGTCTACCAAACCCACTCGCAAGGTATGGTCGACCCGAGGCTATAGTAGAAGACACTTGCCCAAGTTGCCACGCAGTGGGACTGAACCCGGAACCATGCGGATTGTAAGCATGCTACTTACCACACAGTCAATCCTACGCCTATCTGTACTCTATTACACTCACTTTTCTAGGATTACCTTAACTCATTAAAGTGACTTCAAAAGCATTCTCCGATACGAACATAACAAGATATTCCCTTTCAGCAACATCATAAGACAGTCAGTACAACACGATCAGTATACTTAGCAATGAAACAATATATGTTATAAATCTCGATACACGTAATAAAAGACATGGTAAGACCAGAGGGGAAAGCACTTGTTTTTCAATACTGAAATGACCAAATTAAGGCTAGAATAAATTCCGATTCCTCATTTCTTCAATACAACCGTCCTATCCGCGCTCTTATACACAAGTAAGACTTGATAAAAAAAATCGACGGAAAGCAGTAACTGCTGCAGCGTCAATGACAAAGGAATGTTCTATGCTAGAGGTAATATTGCAACAGCAAATCCAAAAGTAAGAAATCTGAGTATGAAATCGATTTAACGATGCAATTCTGGAACAACGAAAATACAAAAATTTGCTGGTCCTGAGATCTCTCAAGACTCATGTATCGTATAGCGGATACCCGTGCAATAGTCAAGTTGTATCCAGGATATTGGAAACGACATCTTGGAAGATTTTCAGGACGATAGACTTGTCATAGTTAAAGGTATTAGCCCCAAATAGAACAAAAGGCATTTGCAGGCAAGTGAAGACTGGAAGCGTATTGTAAACAGCGATATATAACTACATCTCAATGTCTGGACGATAGTGCACTAGTACGATAAAAGGCTAACAATAAAATTCGCTACGAACATCTCGTTTCTCACGTATCAGTTTGCAAGCACCTCATCTCAATTAACTCATGACCTCTTCAGTTTCCGACGTTCATGTTTATACACCTAATAATATTGCTATTAAAAGTAAGACCAAATAGCTGCAACCTATATAATCAGTTGTTTCAAAGCATTAAAAATTGTTCCTTTAGATAAAAATTGGTGAATATTGAATCAATATCACTCTACAGACGTTGGTCCACAAATGAAACACCTTCCTGCTTCGGTCTCGTACACAATAGTAATATTGCCCTACTACTCCTTCGTCTTTGAGAAAGGGAAGTTAGGTGCAGAGATAGTTCGATACATATATTTCATTATTGCCCACATGGGGCTAAACACAGAGAGGACAAACAAGGACAGAAAAGTGCTTAACTGGTACTTATTCAATCGACACCAAAAGGATGAAATGCAAAGTTGACCACGGCGGACTTCGAACTCAGAAACGTAACGGCAGAGGAAATAGCCCTCAGCATTTCGCCTGGCGTGTTAACGACTGTGCCAGCTCGCCGCCCTTAGTTCGATACATATGTTAAGTTTGATACACATATTAAGGTAGATGTAAGCAAGAAAGAGCAAAATACAAATTAAGTATACTGCGTATCGCTTTATGTTGCAACGCATCTATATTTTTTATGTAGCCTAGACATAGATAGATTTATCATAAATGTACATGATAATGTTAAGGCACAAATCACAACGCACGTTCACGTATATATGAAGCAACAAAAATTTAAATTTTTGTATCAATATATATATATATATATATATATGCATATATCTATGTATGTATGTGTGTATTCATATATATTTACATACATACTTATATATATATATATATGCATATATATATATATATATGTGTGTGTGTGCGTGTGTGTGTGCGTGTGTGTGTATACACAAATACAGGTTATACTGACATAATATTATTGTTTAGTAAATATGAATTCAAAATATCAGTTGTAGCTTTATTTCATCCGACTGAATAAAATACAGAATAACATTCACAACAACAATACTATACAAATGAATATATAACATAAAATGAATTTATGTAAAATAAAGGTAAAATTATTTAAATAGAAAAATACATGGAAATAGATAAAATACAAAGATAAATAAGCACCCTATGAGATTATTGTGAAAGGTATTTCCTACAAATACTTTCAAACATTTCTAAAGATTGAAATAATAGAGAATTCCTACTGCCTACACCACCACTACCGCCGCCACCGCAGACACCACCACCGCCACCACTGCCACCAACAGCAACATCAACATCATCACGACGAACACTCTACTTTTACGTTTGAAAATATAAGTAAAACGATGGGAATCAATACATATCAGATAATTTGCCTGTGATTCCATCAACTTCAGATTTATCTGCCAAGGAGACTATTGCGAAAATTTCCATAACCAACATATATAAACACACAATAAAAAACTACCAACAAATATGTGTTAGTGTGCTTGCTTACCTCTGTGGATATGACAGTGCGTGTGTACACATATATGTGTGCATGTGTTTGTGTGTGTGAGAGTGTGTGTGTGTGTGTGTGTGTGTGTGTGTGGGTGTGTGTGCAAGAGAGAGAAAGAGAAAGAGGGGAAGAAAGAGAGAGGGAGGGATTAAAATATGTATGTTTCTGTTCCAAGATTTTATACAACAAATGTTTCCCGTTGATTATCATAGCGTTTGGTATGCAAAATCTCTCGAGCGATTAGGATTTACATTTACGTTTTCACATATTCAGGTAAATTCCCTCTATCTCTCTACATTCTATT
>NC_068988.1:35743537-35747527 GCF_001194135.2 Octopus bimaculoides
TGTGTGTGTGTGTGTGTGTGTGTGTGTGTGTGTGTGTGTGTATGTACGCATGTATGTATATGCGCACAAACACATAATACTGCTAAAATTATTTGTTATACATATAAAGAAAATTCACCTAAATCTCATTTTGTGATTTGAATTAGATGCAAGTTTCAGGAAAAACGTGAAGTAGAATTCTCCCAAAAATATCCAAAATGAGAAAAAATGCTAATATGTGCAATGGAGGTGATAGAAATCGATGAGTTATATGTTGTTCATAGTTCCATATCTGAATGCGTCTATTTTATTTTGTTTCGTTTTCATTTAATACATTTTGCATATACATTGACTTGTGTATCATTATGCTTGTCTGCTTTGGAAATACGTTTTTTCTTTTTTTATTTGTCCAATAGAATTTTTAAAAAACTATTGGCTATTCAAGAATCGAATATATCTTTTTTAAATATATGATCTATTATTTTGTTATATACTAACATACAGAAATGTATGGATTCGTATATATCTCTATATATCTCTATATATATATGTGTGTGTGTGTGTGTGTGTGTGTGTGTGTGTGTGTGTTCGCGTGTGTTTGTGTGTGTATGTGTGTGTATATCCTGAAAAAATACACACACAACACTCACACACACAACACTCACACACACAAATACAGGTATGTATTGTGTGTCTTCATATAAATATATATATATACAGAGAAAGAAATCAATAGAGAGATACAATAAGTAGTGAGAGAGTTGATTATTAAGTTTTGCTTATTCAGGGAAATGACGACGAAATCAATGTAGGATATAAGAGTAAATACTACAGAATATTTCAAAGGCTGAGTGCTGCAAACAAATATATGTTTGTTTCACCCCCTTGGTAAGATATCAACCTTTAGTATCGATTATACGTATGTGCCTGTCGGAGTTTACATATTTGGAACAGTAGGTATTCAAAATCTTGTGTATGAGAGGGTATATAAACATGGCCAAGCTAACAAAATGAAGATGCCATTGTTTTTAGCAATAACTCATTCTATTAAAATACTGTTATTTAGAATTTTATCTCACTGATACTGCTACTGCAATAAATAAAAGAATGGTGAAATTGAGATATCGACAAAATTTATTCCTATACCTTCTAAAAAATATATGAAATATCTGCAGCAGAAAATGGCAGTTTTATCAAAAGACATCGAAGGTATGCATATGCTATCGATAAACCAGATAATAACAGAAATTACATTAAAAAATTTGGATTTATCACCTGGAATTGGCTGTTCACCAATAATGACAGAGGTGCGTTGGAATAGGTTCTGTATTTATAAATTATTACATTTCTAGAAAATCGACACTACTTTTAGTATGCTGTCTATTACGAATCTACCCAAAATTAAATCATACATACCCGAAACTGTTTCCAGTCTAACACGCCCAATAATCCATATGGTATCTACCGTAACATTTTTGACAGGCATGTTTTTAATTCCATCACGAATAGCCAATCATAGAATTGAGGGCAAAAAATTATAACTTTAATGAACACGCAAAGCAGATAATTAGTATTAGATCAAGAATGAATATCAGATCTAACACATTTTCAATACAGAGTTCCTATGTTTGGGATATGGACTGATAACGTCTGCCTGTCTGATTAGCGCTATCGAATCTGACATCTGTAAAATTAGTAAAATTATATTTGATGGAATTATTTCTCTAATGAAATTGATATTACTACTAACGCACATATGAGAAATAAAACAAACTACATACCCTTCAAAGTAGTTCCGATCCGTTCCAAATGCAATTTCTGATCAATAACAATTGCACATCAATCACACAAACCTGAAATGGGGATTTATTGTCTTTTTAGAATCATCAATGAAAATAAAGGTGAAATTGTATTGCTCCCCACGTAAAAGTATATTGTGCAACAAAATATCAATTAAGAAATCATTCAGGATATTTCCAATCCTGAAACTTTACTCATCAGAACAACAATCGAATGATTATTCCCGTAAACTAACAGACTACTATATCAAATTGATAACAATTAAACAGTACAGACTTTGTCAACATACACGCCTCTCGAATCTACATAAATTTAACAAAGTTACAGCCAATCTCGTGCATCGTCATTGTAACGTTCACCAATAGAACAATGAATTCGAACAAGTTGAATATAATAAAAAGCAACATAGAATATAACGTACAACCAACTCGCCGTCCGAAATCGTTTATATAAAAATCGATATTTCCGAAAATTTAAATTGGAATTTAATAACTGCTGTTCTTTGAACGGAAGGAAATGTTGAACCTAGGTGTCTTTCGCTTTCACATAATGAGTCAGTGTTTCAGATGTTATTATTGATGTGATTCTGCTGGGGTCGACTTTGCCTTTTATTTTTTCGAGGTTGATAAATTATGTACCAGTGAAACACTGGTGTCCATGTAAGCGACTAGTCCCCCACCTCAAATTTCGGGCCTTGTGACTTTAGTACAAAGGAGTATTGGTGCTATTAATCTTGTTAATACTGCTGCTTCTTTTGTCATCCAGAATGTTTTGTAATTCTTTAAACTTAAATGAATCCTTGTCACACAGACTTATGACCAAAGGATGGCATTATTTAACGTCTATTATCTAATCCTTTCTACTACAGGCACAAAACCTGAAATTTTGTGGGAGGGGGCTAGACGATTACATCGACTGCATTGTCTGAGGGATGAAAGGCATGGTCGACATCGGCGGAATTTGAACTCAGAACGAAAGACATGCAAAATGCCGCTAAGCAATTTTCCCGGCATGGTAACGATTCTGCCAGGTCGGCCTCTCATATAATAAAAATATGTTGCTAATTGGCGATGATTTGGCTGCTAAATCTACTGATCAGCCAGTATATGCTTCTTTATTGGTTCGTTGCTGTTGCTGTTCTGCTATCGTTCCTCATATTGATGTTACTATTAGGATTTATAGCATAGCAGTTTTTGAGTATGCAGTATTTTTGTTGTTTTTACTGTGATTTCGCTTGGTGCAGCTGAAATTATTTGAAAATTATTGTAGTTGTTGAAAATATTATTGCTGACACTGTCACTTCGTTGTCGTTGTTCATGTCGTGTTGTTGTTGTCATCGGTAACGGCATGTCACCTACACATTACAACTGAACATTGGTATCAGCTGTTTTCCATTTAGTATCAATGTCATTGTTAACTATTTCACTGGATGTATATATTTTTTCGAAACAGTCTTCGGAGGAACATCATTTTATCGACAGAATTTATTTTTATTAAATTCAGAATTAACAAACAAATGCAAATTCCTTCACAACGTCACAACCACCTCTTCATTGATATCTCTCGCTACGCCTACCGCTTCAACTGTCAACAGGGCTCTTGGAATGTCAGTAAAATTTGTCAGCTCAACAAGGCATGTGACAAGATAAACAATTCTTATATCTCCCATGAATAAGAGAGATTTTCGATGATGTCAATACCTTCTTGTTACTGGCAATCTTGAATTCAAGAATATTTACGAACATATCAACTTCTACTGAATTGTTTTAAAGAAGCATTGAAATAAAACAGAGAAGTTTACAAAAATTAATTAGAATTTCGGAAATGTTGCCCACGCATTCCTCAATGAGCAAATGATGGGTCATAATTAAATACACGTTACATATAATAATAATAATAATAATAATAATAATAATAATAATAATAATAATAATAATAATAATAATAACAATAATAATAATAATAATAATAATAATAATAATAATAATAATAATAATGATTTTTGATAATAATATTAATAGTTTTTAATAATATTATTATTATTATTATTATTATTATTATTATCATTACTACTACTACTACTACTACTACTACTACTACTGCTACTACTACTACTACTACTACTACTACTACTACTACTACTACTACTACTATTACTACTACTACTACTACTACTACTGCTACTACCACTACTACTATTATTATTATTAT
>NC_068988.1:35747667-35748446 GCF_001194135.2 Octopus bimaculoides
AAAATAATAAATAAATGAATTCATGAATGGATGTTGTTTTCACAGCGATAACGCTCTTCTCAGTACATAAGTCGTTCCGGTCAACACGATTTTTTGCACTTCCTGTTAGGATGGTAGGCCTGGTATCATATTCAAATAGGTTTCAGTGCCTTTTTGTATCGTTCCTAATGATCCTACAATCACTGGTACGGTAGTCGCCTTGAGATGCCACATTTTTACAATTTCTATTAGCAAGTCTTTATATTTTCTGATCTTGTCAAATTCTTTCGCCGCTATATTGTGATCGCAAGGAATACTCATGTCAATTAATAAGCACATCATTTTTGTTTGATCTTTTATAATACTATCCTGTTTATTAGCTTTTATAGTTTTGTAGGTATGTATGAAGGAGTCCCAGAGAATCTACACATTTTCTCCCTCCGTCACAGCTTCAGGATGGTGTTTATCCCATTTGTCAGCGGTTTTGATTGTATAATGCTGAGAAATTGTCCAATGTAAATACTGACCGACTCTGTCATGTCTTGCTTTATATTCTACACGTGCTAAGACTCTACACCCTGAGATTAGGTGGTCTATAGTTTCAAATCTCAGCTAAGACTCATCATTATTATTATTATTATGTTGTTTTTTTCTTCTTTCTTCAAATTTTCTTCCATTTCTCACCGAGTGTTTTCCGTACACCTAGGGCAGAGAAACCCGTTGTATGCATTCCCAGTTTACACACGCAAATTCACAGGTAAAACATGTATTTAAGAAAACAAAAAAAAAAATTCATGAAT
>NC_068988.1:35750808-35754830 GCF_001194135.2 Octopus bimaculoides
AATAAAACTACTGAACAATAATAATAATAATAACAATAATAATAATAATAATAATAATAATAATAATAATAATAATAATAATAATAATAATAATAATAATAATAATAATAATAACAATAATAATAATAACAATACTATCTAGCTACTGTAATGAAAGACCGCTTTACCAAGATCTTGATGTGAACACCCTCCCTCCCCCCACCACCACTTCCCACTTTAAACAACTCTTCTCACACCACCACATCTTCCCACACCACCACCGCTTCCCCGTACTTAAACTGGGAGTGAGGAATTTTTTTTTTCCAGTCGAGTCGTCGGTGACTAAACCGGCAACCCCGGCGACTAAACCGACAACTCCGCAGAGGGTGTAGGTTTCTTGCTACTTTGGCACTCTAGAGGAAGAAAAACAAGACCTGTATAAAGGCTAATGAACTCTTACGTGGCAATGGCTACAAAAATAGTATACGCCTGACAAGCAAAAGCAATCATAACGCTTGAAACCCCTTCTAGGAGACAGAAACTTCAAACTTTAAACCAGAAATACAGTGATGGTATCACGGGGAAAAAAATACTGGTGGTTGTGCAACCTGAAATTCACTAACCCTCTTCATGAGTGCTGAAATGTCAAATAAAAACAGAAATGAGAAAGGCGTGAATGAGGCTGGAATACCTTGTGAATGTCTCTTGCCCGGCGGGTGTCCCACGAGTGAGCAGCGTGGGCCCAGTCGTCATCATGCAATTGCTAAAAGAAGGTGGACCAAAGAAATGAACGCTGCTGTAATGGAGTGCTACTTTCTGGGTAATCCGAGAAACGATAATGAAGTACCCGCTAGAGGATGTAGGAAAAATAATGCACAGGGCATAGAGTGATAGAAGCCTCTTGAAACTAAGTGAACAAAGCCAACAGAAAGGACGAATGGTTATCCTCAGTTGAACTGGAAAGAGCTAAGAGACGGGTGCTTAGAGATAGTAAGACCAGCGGGGAATGTGAAGATGAGGAAGAGAATGCAGAGAGTGAAACTATGGCAGTAGAGCTGAAGGAAGAAAATGAGCCTGAGGCTGAGATCATGGATCAGAAAAGCAATGAGGGAATGTGTGTATGTGTGTGTGTGTGTGTGTGCGTGCGTGTGTGCGTGTGTGTGTGAATGTGTGTGGGTGGGTGTATATTTGTGTGTCTGTTTGGTCTCACCAGCGTCGCTTGAAATCCGATGCTGGTTTGTTTGCGTCCTCGTAACTTAGCGGTTCGGCAAAAGAGACCGATATAATACGTACTAGGGTTACAAAGAATAAGTTCTGGGGTTGATTTGCTCGACTATACAGGCTGTGCTCCAGCATGGCCACAGTCAAATGACTGAAGCAAGTAAAAGAGCATTAAAACGTTTTAATAGAAGGAGGTTGCTAGATATTAGTCAGAAAGTAGATTCTGATATTATTTTCATAGATACTAAACATATCGGTAGCATTAACTTATCGTTTTATGCAGTTGGAGTTGTAGTTAGGAGCAGACTAGGTATTCCTCTTGGAAACAAAATAGGAAGTACGCAGTATGGAAAAGTAGATAAAAAGACGAAGTGAGACTCTAAGACAAGATCAGAATATAATAGATGCCGGGATAAAGAACAAGTTAGGAAACACAAGATTCATATCATAGCAGTGAGATTTAAAACTATCTCGAGCGCTAATGAGTGAAGTATTAGAAAGAATGTTGAATTGCTGTGGCCCAAGAACAGATTTAGTTCAAGGGTATGTATTAAAGAAATTGAGTAGCTTATAAAGAAGACTGAGGGAACAACTTCAGGATTGCCTGAATGGAGAAGTGAAAGACAAAAGTAAGAGAAATATAGCTATTAATTACAGTCCAATTACTTGCTTACCATAAGTAAGGAAGCTGTTTGCAGGAAAACTCTCAGAAATCATTTATAAACACTATGACAAGCAAACTTTACATGGCAGAAAAAAAGGCTAGACCAATAAATTCTAAAAGAAGTGAAATTTAGAAAAAAAAATAGCAATAGCATGGATATATTTTATGAAGTCTTATGGTATGTTTCCATATTTATGAATAAGTGAATGTTTGAGAATATTCAGTATTGAACACAACACAAGTGAGTGAAATAGTTATAGCATGACGAAATGGAAAGTAGATCTTTACCCAGGTGATACAGCCTTAGGGAATGATCATATCAAGATAGGAATTTTCCAGGGAATTATCCTTTTTTATATTTGTGCTATGTATAATCTTCCTCAGTTTAGTGTCAAGGAACACAATAACAGGCTATCGGTTTTGAGAGAGTCAAGGAATAATTAACCATTTGCTCTACATGGATGATCTGAAGCTTTTTAGTAAGAATAAAAGAGATAGATTTTTTAATGGAAACTGTAAGACTCTTCAGCAACGATACAGATATGTAATTTGGCATAAATAAGCCCACAATATTAGTCGTAACAAAAGATGTAATCAGCAGTGGTAACAGATGATCAAACATAATCACTGAAAAAATGAGAAAGTTATAAGTATTTATGAATCTGACAGAGAACTGAATATAGAAATGAAAGATAAAATTGAGTAGCAGTACATTAGAAGGATGAGGAAGTTAATGAAACCAAAACAAAATCGTCCGAATCCAGTGAAGGCTGAAAATATTTGGACAGTATCTTTACTTAGTTACTCAACATCTTTTGTAGATTAGACAAAATATCGATTAGTAAATCTAGACAGAAAAAAAAAACTAGGTAGGAATTCAATATTAATGGTGAACTTCATCCTAGAACAGCAGTAGCAATATTGTATTTAATTAGAAAAGAAAGTTAGAGGTATAGATACCAGCAGAAGAGTGTGTAGCGTTAGCTAAAGTAGATATACCCTCCTATGTAGGTAATAATAAGGAAATTTCATTAAGAACTGCTAGTGTAACAGTTGCAGAGGGGAAAGAAAAAGCCAAATATAATTGGAAGCCAGAAAATAGAAGCGGAATTTTCTGACTGGGAAAAGAATACATGATAACCTAGGGAGAATGATCCACTGGCAATTATGTAGAAAGCTAGGATTTGACCATTTGACCATGTGATTTGATTGTTAAGTGGTACGGAAATGCACCTAGTAAAGTGCTACAACGTAAGCAATATAAGATATTGTGGGAGTTTAACATTCAGACTGATACAGTAATAGAAGCTAAAAATACCTGATTTAGTAGTTGTATACAAAGAGAAGTGCCATGTAACTGTCTTTACAATCCTAAACGATGAGGGATATAATCCTAAATATGAGGGATATAAAGTAAATAGTAAAGTACCAGAACCTAGCCATTGAGTTACAGAGGCTATAGAAGGTGCGGGTAAAATGTATCTCAGTAGTTATAGCTGTATTAGGAACTATTTTTAAAGAGTTTTCTTTTCCAACAGTTTAATCTACTACTACTACTACTAATAATAATAATAATAATAATAATAATAATAATAATAATAATAATACAATATAATAGTGAAATCGAATCAAGTGTCGGTGAGGAAGAAGAAGACGAAGAAAGAGGAGGAGGTTGAAGAAAAAGAGAAGAAGAGGGAAACGAAGAATGATAATAATAATAATAATAATAAGATAATAATGAAGAAGAAGGAGAGGAAGAAGAAAAAGGAAATGGAGGGAATGATAATAATAGTAATGAGATGTTGATGATGATGATGATGAAGAAGAAGAAGAAGAAGAAGAAGAAGAAGAAGAAGAAGAAGAAGAAGAAGAAGAAGAAGAGGGAAACGATGAATGATAAGAAAAGCAAGAAGTTGATGAAGAAGAAGAAGGAGGAGGAGGAGGAGGAGGAGGAGGAAGAAGGAGGAGAAGAAGAAGGAGGAGGAGGAGAAGAAGAAGAAGACGAAGAAGAAGAGGAAGAAGATGGAGGAGGACAAGAAGAATGAGAAGGAGAAGAAGAAGAAGAAGAAGAAGATGGAGGAGGAGGACAAGAAGAATGAGAAGGAGGGGGAGGAGGAGGAGGAGGAGGAGGAGAAGACGAAGAAGAATAAGAAGAAGA
>NC_068988.1:35757170-35762733 GCF_001194135.2 Octopus bimaculoides
TATATATATATATATACATGTATACGTACATAATCAATTTGTTTCTATACATATAGATATATTGGTTATGTCTTTGACGATATTTTGTGCGAAACGCAATGGCGCTTGGCAAAGTATGCCTAAACTGCACATATTCATATTCACAATCACACAATTGCCTGTGTGCATATATACAGTATATATATAGTTTTACATATGTGTGTATGCGTATTTGCTTGCTTGTATGTACTGTAACGAAGTTTCCTATCCCACATTACGTTTTATGCCTATATTCAGCGTAGGTGTCAAATCCGTGTGATTAAGCCATAAGGTTTTTAGCAACTA
Source organism: Octopus bimaculoides (assembly GCF_001194135.2). NCBI lineage: Eukaryota > Metazoa > Mollusca > Cephalopoda > Octopoda > Octopodidae > Octopus > Octopus bimaculoides. The sequence continues at coordinate 35,757,495 of NC_068988.1, forward strand.
GAGAGCGATAACGAGCCGACTAGCTAAGACTATCATTAACTCCATCATCTGGATTTGCTTGTTCACCTCTGCTTATTGAGATTAGCTTATTGCCAACTGTAGAGAAATGCATGTATGTATGTGTGTATGTATGTATGTGTGCATGTATGTACGCATGTATGCTTGTATGTATGCCTGTATGTATGTATGTCATTGTTCAGTTTCATTTCAAGAATTCTAGCCTAGATTCAAGGCTCCTTCATTGGAATTTCAACATCAACATCAGAATATGGTTGTGTTCATGCATGTAAATGTGCAAATTTTATATACCTTTCTTTATGTATGTATCCTCATGCATATCTAGAAATGCTTATAAATATCTAAAGATAAACTTCTGGTAAATTTTACAGATTTTTACACTTCCAGTGATGAATAGAATCCGTAACCTTCGAATTAGCTTTCTCCTTTCTGGCTTTTAAAAACCTAATTTCTCAAGATTGGTATTTAGGCAGTGTGTTACATATCTCAGGGACCCAATAATTACAGGTATAAACCTGAACTTGTAATCTAGATTGAGTTACTGCAAATTTCTCAATAGTTCAGCGTAGGTGTTTTTGTTTCACTGATCTTCAGGTTTATAACATCAGTTGGGCAGTTAATTTTCACAACTGAGCACAGTTACTCTTCTCTATCCCAAATCATTATATCAGGTCTGTTATGCTTACATATTATTGAGGTCTTCGGTGGGACATTCCTCCAGTAATCCTTTTTATTATGAGTGGTTATGGTTTCTACTATACTGTAAGTTCTTCGTTCTTTGTTCTCGGGGTTATCCTTCCGACGGATTTCGTTACAGAGCGTCCTAGCTACAACGTCATGTCTAATCGGTAGATAATACCATGATGACATTTTCGGGCAACTACTTATGACGTGGGTGATATCTTCAATGTAAACTCCACAAAGTCTGCATTGGTTGTTGCATTTTACTGTTTTTATTGCATCTCTATCCCTTTTGTGCATCAGGTATTTGATGGAAAATTCTTGTTCCTGGATTGCAAACGCACACCCTTCAAAGTGGGTGCTAGTAATCCGGCTATTCGTCCATGATAAACTGCTTTGGTGATCGATGTTACTATCATCTCGGAGCTTTCTACTAACATATCCATGCATTGTCTTCTGCTCATACAGGCTCATCGTTTCATCTGATGATAGGCTGCGGTAGAGTCGTGCGACTCTTGGGGGCATGTATTTATTCTAGGTTATCAGACAAAAAATGTTGTTCAAGGAGCTGCCTTCTAATTCCTATGATGTTATCAGCCCCACGTATGCAAACTTGGTACAGGGATTCACTTCGACACTTGGTGGTTAAGAGTTGTTGCCGAAGAGCTATATGACATTCAAAGGCATTTTGAAACCATGTTAAGCCTCTGCCACCTTGTTTCCGTTTTAGGTAGGGGTGGTCTGCCTCACAGTTTATGTTGAAATTATGTGTGCTCTGTTAGTATGTATGTATATTTGTATGTATGTATGTATGTATGTATGTATGTATGTATGTATGTATGTATGAATGTATGTATATTTGTATGTATATATTGTGTGTATTTGTAGGTATGCATGTGTGTATGTATGCGTGTATGGATGTATGAATGTTTGTATGTATGTATATGTGCGTGCGTGTGTGTATGAATGTATATACGTATGTTTGTTTTTATGTGTGTCTGTAGGTATGTATATTTGTATGTATGTATGTATGTTTCTAGGTATGTATTTGTGCTAGTAGGTATGTATATTCGTATGTATGTATGTATATATGTATGTTTCTGTGTATAATTGTGCGTGTGCGAGTGCGCGGGTGTGCGCGGCGCGCGTGTGCGTGTGTTTAGATACAACCTTGCATTATTTCTTAAGTTATTAAGCCCTTCTTTATATTCGTATCGGAAGTGCCAATCCCTTTTTTCTCTGTATTATCCAGGAATATATTTTGTCTGGCTAATTTCAATGTTAACACAACTTATACTTTGAATAATCTTTTATGAGGAGGAAGAAAATACCGAGAATTTCTGGACTGATCTCAGTCCAATCCACTCTTGTCACGTTTTATATCAAGAGAAATTTCTATTATCCGCGTCTTCGGATCTATGACGAATTATATTGCATTAATTTTTATCTTTCAATCTCTGTCCGTCCGGTTATCTCTGTGTTTGTCTTCTATTTTATCTTAACATCTCGCTCTGTCTTGTTATATTTCCCTCTCACTCTCTCACACAGTCATTCGTTCTTTATATAATCTCCTATTCACATCTACCGCTTTGGCTTGTTTTACTCTGATTATCACCTTTTTCCATAGTTTCTTTATACTTAAGCGTCTATTCATATGACATTTTATGTTGATTGTGTGCTTGTGTTTTGATGATATCGTTTTGTTGTTTATTATTCAAGGCCTGTTTCCGTCATCACTTCATATTGTGCTTGATAATCAGTTGCGATTCGTTTTCTTGTGCTGCTGTATATGTATATGTATATGTATATGTATATGTATTGCGCTTGCAATTGCTATTCAAATTGCATCCTTCTATTATATATTTCTCTTATTTTTAGTTTGATATTTTATGTTGTTATGATTATCACAACTGTTGCTATTTTTGTCATAATTATTGTTCTTATTTTCCCATCAAAATAATTTTTACTCTCGGTCTTGTTATGAATATCTTTGTTGTTAATAAGGCGCTTCACATTATTGTTTTTGCATTTGTTTACAAATGGTTATGCGCTGTTTCAGCGATTCCCCCTTCATATTATTATATGAGATATTTGTTATCTCCACTTGTTTTAAATAGCTTATACATTGTTTGTATATTCTGTGGCATTTTAGATATTTCTTTTGATTTCACAACTTTGCAGTGCTTTATTAGTTTTATCGTTCTATTTACTATAGCAATTCTTTGAGTTGAGAAATCATTATTTTAATTCTTGCAATAAAGAATGGATATGTGAAGCAGATTTTGAAACCCAGTCGCTAACCTCTGTAACAACAGTTTCGATAAATCTTCATCTAGTTCAAACTAGATTATGTTTATTAGAGTGTTTCTTTATTTTATTGTTAATAAAAAAAAATATGCTACTCAAGACCAATCTTAAGTCAAATGTGATTAAGGTGAATTTTGACCAAAGTTATTCCAAACATGTCCATCACACTGTTAACGTTTCTCTCACACATTATCGAATGAAAACAGACACAAAAAACAGCAAAAAACACAATAGGGTGCTCTTTGAAGAAGATTTAGCTGCTACTTCTATTAGACAACACTGCAGCATAGCGACTTCCAAGTTAACATCTATAATGACCAGTAACATTCAATGGTTTTGATAATCGATCATATCGTTATGCTAAATATATATATATTGACGTTCTATTGAAGTGATCGATATTCACCCAGTAGTTATTATATCTGTATTTATCTCCTGTTTTTTGTCATATTATCATTATTATTAACTTTGCTATTTCTATTGATTTTCAAGACGCTGTGCGTTGTGATACTTTTCTTGTTATTCCTCTTCACATTCTATTTATTGGCGTTCTCATTACTCTCAGTTGCATCCGTTATGATAGTATTCCTACATTTTCTGGTGAGCCATCGTGGTGATATTATTTCATTTTTTTTTTCATTGTTTTTCTAGCCCTACATCAGTGGCTATGATCAATTATGTTTTAGTTGACACCGTTTGGCCATTTTCGTTACTCAGACTAGTACCGTTCATCTTCAGCTTTATTTTTAAAACAATGAATATGGAATTTTAAGACAAATTAGCAAGACCGCAGCCGCATGGCTGAAACAAGTAAAAGAATTATATTACAGTGTCATAAAGTTCCTTTTACTTCTACGATGAGCAATTTTATGTTAATGCCTTCACAAAATTTGTTCTAAGATCAGATCAGATCATAATTCTTCTACTTGTTGATCTGGTTTTTTTTTTTGTTTGAGGCCATTGTATCAGGTATCCAAGAATGTTGTGGTTTGGTATCAGGCCGTGTGATACCATAGAAGCTATATTCTTACTACTACTACTACTACTACTACTACTACTACTACTACTACTACTACTACTACTACTACTACTACTACTACTACTACCATGCTGCTTCTGCTGTTTGGATTACTACATGTGATGGTTTTTGGTGGTAAATTATGAAAAAAACTCGAATGTGTGAAATATATGACTGGACTTTAGTACGTCTTCCTATGATCGCTAGATGGACATTTTTTGAATTAACAGATAAAAATGCTTCAGGGTAACCTACAAGAAGTAGAAGCCTTTTCCTACCCCTACATTTCACCCTATCAAGTAAGATAAATACGCAGTGGAAAATGTAAAAGTTCACATTTGTATATACCAAGAATATTTTGATGATCTCTCATGGAACCCGTTCAATCATAGGATAATGCGCTTCTTCAGGACTGAGATTCTGTATAAATTGGCTGCTTGATCAGGATGTCCGTATGCTAAACAATGATAGCGGTATAACTCCATATCATGCTGGAAAAGTTAATTAGTTGTAACAGAGACGCATCCTTAATTTTAGATAGCATTTGTCACTTATCCATCTAACATAAGAAGAACAAGTGTTCAAAACTATGGTCCTATAAAACTTTATTTTTAGCCTTGTATAAAGATTAAGTATTTCTAATATTACTGTTGTGTTGTAGCTGTTTTCCGTTTATGCAAAATTTTATTGATGGTGTTAGCAACGCTGACGTTAATGCTATTTTAGTAATTTCATTTGCTCATGCTGACTTCATCGTTAATCCTGCAATTTGCGGAGATAATTTCATGGTTATGACGTCTAATTTTCAACCATTTCCCAATCAATACAAGCTCACGTTATTGGCAATGTTATCTGGAAAACGCAGAAGATTTCTTATTCTATTCAAAGAACGCTTTTCATCGAGTAATACGACAAGAAGGACAACGGATTAACATGTCGATTTTTTGATAATCGATCTAATTTCGGCTTGCATTTTACAGATATATGGTTTATTCAGTCAACACGTGAAAGACAAAAAATGTTGCTAAATATTTGTAACTTGGTTGATTAGGAAAATATTGAGGAAGCAGACACTACAAGCGTATTAATTTTATCAGGAAATATGTGTGCATGTGTGTGAGTGTATGTACGCTTATATACATACATACATACATACACGCATACAGACACATACATACATATATATATATATATATATATATATATATATATATA
>NC_068988.1:35763661-35767151 GCF_001194135.2 Octopus bimaculoides
ATATATATATATATATATATATATATGTATATATGTATACACGCACACATATACATATATACATGTGGGTATAGATGTACGTATACTTGTATGAGTGCGTAATGTCTGTGTATTGTGTGTGTGTGTGTGTATTGTGTGTGTGTGTGTGTATGTGTGTGTGTGTCTGTGTATGTGATATTATATATCATACTTATCAAAGCAGGAGACTCAGATCCTAGATTAAAAAACAACAAACTCGAGACAAATTTAGTCACGTAAATATTGCTTATTGGTTTACCGTGTTCCCAATTTCGAACTACTTTGAATGTGTAGACTTCGATTTCCTATTAGGAAGATATATTTACATTTATATTCTATAAGTTTTGACAGGTTTGACTCTGGTACTTACTTTATCGATCTTTACTAATCGTGTAGCTATATGACGTATATAAAACGACAAATCACGCCGATGGTAAACAAAAACAGATTCGGATGGAGTCGACAAAATCTTAAGCACACTTACACCTACACACAGCATGAATGTTTATGTGTGTCTGTGCATGTGTGTCTGCGTGTGTGTGTGTATGTGGGTGTGCTTATGTGTATATACATACGTACTCATATAGAAACACACGCACACACTCACACACGCATACACAGACAGAGAGACAGACAAACACACACACACACATATAGGCATAGACCCACATATGTGTATTTATTTTTAAAATTGACCGGATAAATAGAATCCGAACAATCACCTGAGGGATCTAGTCTTTCTCGGTCGCAAAATGGGCCACCCCACCCCACTTAATTTTGCACAGATTGCTTTAAATTTTGGTGTATCGATGCAGCTCTGAATTTTGATTATGATCAACCAATTACTGTATTTCGTAAGTTAAAGAATCTGGTGTTATTTGGCATTAAATTTGAGAAATTTGGCTAACGTACCCATTCAAAACGCAACGTGGCATTAGCTGCTTGTCACCATGACAACCACACTCTGTGCTGTGGTTCACTGTTGTTTCGGCCGCTGTTGTCTATGTTGATTTTTAACACCACGAGATTCTCTTCACCCGCGTGTTTTGTTTTAATTTTTCTGTGTGTCAGTTATATTACATATTTTCTGTGCTTCTGTGTGTTAGTATCTTTCTGTACTTTTTTCTGTGTTAGTATTTTTCTGTGCTTTTTTCTGTGTGTTAGTATTTTTCTGTACTTTTCTGTGTGTCAGTGTTTTCACATATTTTTTTATTTCATATAGTTTTGGGACTCATTGACTCAGATAGCTGGATGTATGATTTCACTAGGTCAATTCTGTTCATAAATTTTATATTAAGAGTATTTCATAACTGAAATTTAACCTACGTAACAGGAATTGAGAGGGATATCGTGGAACAGAGAAACTGTGGGTGATACAGATAATCTTACATTATTTTTGAATTCTGCATGCAAAAACGAATAAGATACAAGTATTCTTTTCCTTGGGACAAATTCTTTGTTGACCAGTTTTTTTTTTCTTATCCAAGCATGAAAACGTTACTCAACTTTGGAGTTTTGGAGACAGACGCCCCTTTCACACACATACACACACACACATACACACACACGCACACACATACAAACACACACACACACACACACACACACACACAGACTCACATGACTGCATGGATGTATATATAAACTTATATATGAATACATACATCCACATGCAGTTATTAATGATGTACACAAATACACGACAAGTATACATAATAGTGAAATACGCATAAACACATGCAGACAAATATATTAATATAACAAATAAAAAAAGTTTTAAAAAAACATACAATCAATGAAGAGACAAAAGAAACACTAAGATGATACATGTTGATTTTATTAGGTATTTCTTTTTATTTAGAATCCTACAATGAACAGGTCAGACGCTAAAGTCTAAATTTCATAGGGTACAACCTTAAAGTTGACACTGCACCGCTAAACGCAGAAAATTTCTGTCTCGCTATTAGTTAAAAGTTTACAGTTTTTTCGATTTTTAAACCTATGTAGCTTTTTTAGCCAATCTTTTTCTCCACAACAGTGAATGTAAATCAATGTTATCGTACAGTTTAAGGCACGAACAAAACTTCATATTAAATACAAAATTATGTAATTTATGAACACTAAATAAGACTGCAGCGGTTTATGGTTATGTCCACCAAGCAGACAAATAGACAAAATAGAAATGTTAATTTATACTATTAGCTCTTTAACGTACTATGAATCCAAGCAGATTTAGAGCATCAAATCAAAATAGAATTCTTCCTGCTGTTTAAAACAACTTATTTCTTCTGAGATAACTTGGTCAGTAAGATGATTTCTCAGGCAAATTTCCAATGAGGTGACAAACCAACTGATTGACAAATTTAGTTCCTAGAGGTAAAGGCAAATACAATTATAAAAATCAATAATTTTATACGCTGATGCGCAATGCTTTTGTTTGTGTGTATGTGAAAAAGGGAGTCTATGTGAGAGAGAGAGAGAGAGAGAGAGTGTATATGTATGAGAGGAAGAGAGACTGTATGTATGTGCATGTGTGCCTCACTCTCTCACTGTCTCTCTTTCTCCCTCTCATGCTCGCGCACTCTCGCTCTCGCTGTTTTGCACTTACATGATTTATGTACATGAATGAATGCACATACACTCACAAAATTACACACACACACTCACACACTCATGCGCGCACACACATATACATAAATGTAAATAAACATAAGTACAAACCTATATTTTCTATATATTTGACGGAGAATAAGTATGTAAGCCATAATAATATTAATATTAATATAATTAATAATAATAATAATAATAATAATAATAATAATAATAATAATAATAATAATATTAATAATGACTCAGATATTTCCTTTCTCAGTTTTAATAGGTTTCCATGTATAACAAATAAACGAAATTCAAATTTTCATTAAAATATTTATGTATTCATATCATCCAAAAACAAGTGAAAAGGCTCAAACGTACTATCATACTTGCATACAACTACGACCAACTAACTTACATCATTACGTCTCACAAAATTTTTAAAAAGTTCCGAATCCGTGTAAGTATAGAAACTAGAGTTGCATTTATGAGGGATCCCTTTCACTAAAAACAATATCTTTAGAAACATTATATAACATATTTGTCTTCTAGTGCTTCCTCAATCCGGCTTATAAATATTACAAGGAATCTATATTTGGATGTAATGATTACCTTTTTTGTATTAACACTGTTTCCATCGTAATAATTAAATTTCAGTATTCCTCTTGGGTATTTGCGAGATCAGCGTCATGAAAGATGTTGAAATTATATATATATATATATATATAGATAGATAGATAGATAGATAGATAGATAGATAGATAGATAGATAGATAGATAGATATATCTTGGCAGCAAGATTTGACTGGCATGAAACAAGCTAATAACCCTGTATTCGGTTTATATATATATATATATATATATATATATATATATA
>NC_068988.1:35767247-35776612 GCF_001194135.2 Octopus bimaculoides
GAGAGAGAGAGAGAGAGAGAGAGAGAGAGAGAGAGAGAGAGAGAGAGAGAGAGAGAGAGAGAGAGGGGATAGGTAAATAAGATACATAAAATATATTAGATATATTAAATATATTAAATTTAAAATATGTGTATATGTATACATGCAAAACAAGAGAAAGCAAAAGGTAGAGCCTTTCAGATGATGAATTTTTAAGTATAGATATTTAGATAATTATATTAATAGATCCAACCTACATAGAGTACCAAAGACAGATAAATTTTAAAGGGTAGAAGAAAGGTGTTACAGAAGTCCAAAAACTGTTTCTGTAGACTTGGCGATACATAATAACGTTGGAAGATTTAGTTCATCACAATATTATGCCTTATGGATGCAGATAACACTGGATAAGACGAGCCTCCGTCATCAGGGTAGAGAAGATCTTACATTTCAGATCTTAATGCAGAGAAGTTCAACGATCAAAGATTCCATCGGAGTCGAAGTTTGAATATTCTGAACACTACTAAATCCCTTCTATACGGATAATCTATGAATCTCATCTGTGAACTATATATATATATATATATATATATATATATATATAGTCAATTCAAACTGGAACAAGCAAACACGAAAAAACGCGAAAACACAACAACGCGAGTACGTGAAATAAGTGCAGTGTTATTGGACGCTCAGGAAAGGAAAGAAAAGAAAGAGGATTTCAGGTTTTGAGCAGAGCTCTTCGTCAGAAATATAGGAAATGTCCAGAGAAGGGAAGACAGAGAAAGAAAATCGCCAACGATGCACTATTTTCATAGATATGTATCATCTGCATAGTAATTTATAGTGACATTATTGTGGTTATACATACGCGCCCAGAAGCGTATGCATGTATATATATCTATGTACGAATATATAAATGTGTATAGATGTATATATGCATACACGCACATATATATATATATATATATATATATATATATATATATATATATATATATATATATATATATATATATATGTGTGTGTGTGTGTGTGTGTGTGTGTGTGTGTGTGTGTGTGTATTTGTGCCTGTATGCAAATATACATCTATACACATTTATATATGCGTACATAGATGTATATACATACATACGATTCTGGGCGCATATGTATAACCACAATAATGTAACTATAAATTCCTATGCAGATACATATCTTTGAAAATAACAGTAATACACATTATTATACATACATACGGTAGCAGCGTACCATACTATTGCACACATAGACACACACAGACATACACAGACAAATACGCACGCTCTCTCTCTCACACACACACACACACACACACACACGTACACTCACAGACACGTATGTATACGTATATATATGCTTGTGCGTGTGTCTGTGTGTACAACTCATCTTCGTGAAAAACATGTTTAACTATAAATATTTATTATCTCAGTCTACTAATACTTATGGACAAAAGCCTGCAAATACAAAGATGTTATATGTGTATAAAGGAAAGTAAAATCTAAGTAGTGTCAAGATTAGAAATACATAAAAAAGTAATAAATAGTTAATCTCTATCTTCATATAATAAACTATACTTATAGCCAGAAACTTTAATACATATGTATGTATGTATGTGTGTGTATTATATATATGTATATATATATGTGTGTGTATATTGATAGATACATACATTACATATATGTGAGTTTATATATGTGTATATACATATAGATATATATACACATAAGAGTAATCGGAGGTAACGTCAAGCAGGAATAAGGATGCTTATAAAATACCTGTATACCACTATATTTAATTAACCATTAAATGCTTGCAGCGCGTCATGTAATATATGTGTGAGTGTGTGCGTGCATGTGTGTGTGTGTGTGTGTGTGTGTGTGTGTGTGAGTGTATGTGTGTCTGTATAAATCGTACAAACTTAGACAATGTTAGGTCCAATAACATACCGCTCACAATTAAATTAACTGCATGGAAGGTACAAAGAGTCAGTAAGATACCATAGATATGTAAGCACCAAATCGAATTCGAAATCTAGATCCAACTCAGGGGTGAGACCTTATTATGACACAGGTTTAGAACGTAAACATAAACGGTGTTTAAAATTTACTGCAAATGTTTTGGTGGATTGTTATTATTTAATGCAGTGTTTAAAAACTCCTTGAAAATATATAATCCGTCTTCATTTAGTAAACTTTTAAACGGTAACGATTTTAAACATCGACCCGGACATAGCCAGTGGACTAGGGAATCAAGTTTTAAATTCAAATATATACAAGAAAAATAACTGTGGTTTAACCATGCAAATTAGAAAGCAGAAGAGCTTATAAGTGCAGAATCAAAATCAGCTTACCTGAATTAGTTTACAATTATGCCGAATAATCTAGGAACCAATAGACACAGCGGTGCCATAAGTTGTAATTAGAAAGTCATCAAAAACTTCGTAGATATCCTCTAAGTTAAATGGGACTTGTCAAGCAGTTCACCGACAACGATATCGAGCCTTAAACAATCATCAATCTTCATTCTTCCTCTCCATAAGTATGCACACAAACACGCACGTACACGCACACACACACGCGCACACACACGCACCCACGCACACACACGCACACACACGCACGCACTAGATGCACACGCACACTCACACACGCGCACGTAAACAACATATACATATATATATACACACACACATATATATATACACATGCATATATGCATATATATATAAATATTTACATATATACGTATATATGTATATATGCATATATACGTACATGTGTATATATGCATATATACGTACATATGTATATATACGTACACATGCATGCACACATATATATTCATCTATGCACACACTCACACAAACATGAACACACACGTATATATATATATATATATATATATATATATATATTCATTTATGCACACACACACAACGCATACAGATATAAGCATATTTAGAGATTTAAATAAAGGAGTATAATCGTAAATATAAATATGCAAGATAAATGAATATATAATCATATAGCCAATATACGATTACATGAGCTCAAATGTCAAACAGATAAACATGAAACATATATTAGACACAGGAGTTACAAATTATTACATTAAAAATACATAACGAGGGATAATAACCTGCTTGATTATGTTCCAGGTAATTTTGAATTCGATATTTTTCCCTTGAAATTCCCAATTTTTTTTCAGCGAGTGACGAGACTTTAGATTTATCACGTCTCCTAAAATTATAAAATTGAATATACAATCTCCGCTTAAATGCACATCTTGTTGCACCGATGCAGGTAAATGTAGATATAATAGATAGAACATCACTTACCAAGATAAGATATCTAATGAAGCATAAATTAGTAAGAGGACATAACAGTTTATTTCTCCAATTACACGGCATAGGAAACGTATAGACGTTAATATAACAGGTGTTAATTGTAGAAATAATAGTATGTTCCTCAAATGCCTTTCGTGAAGAGTGATAATAATCGTTAGACCTATTAGATTCATTCACAATATTAGTCTTAATATAAGTGTTAATGGAGTCGTTAATATTTGTAATAGTATTGCCATTGCTAAGGTAACTGTTATTACAGTTACATGGATTGTTAGTTCGCCATGTATGCTAAAGATGCTGCAGGCGTTATTGTATGTAGAATCAGCATTATTTGGGTCATCATGGCATCTGTCACTGCTGCGCCTATGACATTCAGTACTACTCTGTATAGGTGTGCAGTAGTTGGAAGTTTTAGCAGTGTGCTGATAGACAATATCAGAAAGACTACCTCAAGCTGTCTGACTGGAACCCCAACTGCCATAGATAGTATCATTTGCCACACGACGATTTCGATACGACTATGGCATACAACATCACATCTACTACTTCTGCTATGGTAGTCGCTGTTGACATTATATCATCATCATCCTCATCATCATCATCATCAACATCCTCATCGTCGTCATCATCATAATCGTCATATTCATAGTCGTCGTATTATGTATTTATGTATTTAGGACTTAACAATGTCCCTTCTTTTAATTTTGTTTCGAGTTCCTTACTAATTCCCCTCTTGTAATCTGAAGTGGATTTCTCTCTCTGTACGCATTCCGTTATTTCATCGTCCTGCAATACACCAAACATTTATGCCTCTCACTACACTACAGCGTTCTCATGTTGTCTTGTGGAAACTTTATGTCATCAGTGTTTAATTTCCAGCCTCTCTTCATAATAAGTACTGCTCACTTATCTACCCTAAACTCCATGTCATTGTCTTTAATGAATATTGCCACGGTTTGTATAAAAGTATCCAGGTGTTCTTCCTTTTTTGTATATATCTTAAGGTCCTTCATATAACGTAGCTGATTTGTTCTGATCTTAGTCTCAGTAAACTTATAGGCAGGCCTGAATTTTCTCAGTATACTTGTCAGGAAGAACGGAATGACGAAGAATAAGGAGATAGTGAGGGTTCTTGGAAATATTCCCCAGCGTATTTTCCCGTTATCTAACGATTCATTAGCACATGTCAGTTCTACTTACCACACTCTCATTGTTTTCTCCAGAAAGTTGTTTATCTTCTCATTGAGTCCGAGCGCTTTCGATACTCTAAACGCTAGCAGCGCGGGACATGGTTACATGTAATCCAGTAATCAATCTATCCAAAAGCTACATTTTTCTTTCTTCTTTTCTCGTACCTCATATAATATTCTGCCATCTATCTATAGCAGATCAGCAGTTCCCCTTAGTTTCTTCTGACATCCTCTTTCGTTCCACTGGCAATTGATTTTCGTTTTCAAAAAAAATTATACACATCCTCTGCTATGAGGCCACTCAATAGTTCCCAGAGTTATGTAAAGAAATAATAAATCTATTATTAATGACTTGCACTCTCTTTTCATTGTCTTAATGTACCAGCACCGTGTTTCCATTTGTCACTATGTTGTGTTCCATTGTCTATGCGCTAAGTTAAAAAACGGTCGCATATCACTTGTATACTTGGTAGGCTTCATGTGGTCCCGGAGCTTTTGAATTTGGTAATTTCTTTATTTTCTTATCCGTGATTGTTATATGTACTTCTGTCACTCCTGCTTCCATTTCTCTTTTTTTAAATTTCCTAACCAGTCTGTTTTTATAGCCTCTTGGATTTCTTAGATTCAGAGTTCATTCCCCAATTTATTTTACTGCTTTTGCATCTGGTATATCTCATTTGCTCTCCTTCCTTGTTCACTTGTTTATAGAATTTTTTTCCGTTGTTCTTGAAGAGTGTATCCTGCTGGTAATTATTCGTTTTCTGGTAGCATCCATTTCTTTTTGTTACCAGACATCGCTTAGATTCTTTGTCTTAGTTACTCATTAACTACTTGCAGTCCTTTATGTCTTAAGTTCCACTTCATTTACAGTTCGTTCCTGTGTCGTTTCTTTACCCTGTTCTCTATGATTCTGTATATCCTTCCAAGGTCTCACTTGACCGGTTCTATTTCGTTCTGAAGCCACCATTCATATCATGGGGCTTGTTCTTTGCTTTCAATTTTAAGCCCAAGAGTTTGAACAGCGACAGAGGCTGCGCAGTATACAAGTGCGTTTAGATCTGTTTTCTATATAGATTTTCGTTAACAGTTCGTTCGTCGTTTCCACTACTTTATATAGTTTCCTCTTTCGATTCCTCTCAGGGTTACTAGCTTCTGTCGCTATTTCACGCCTCATTCAGGTGTAGTAATGTATTAATTTTTTTCCTCTGTAAGATTATTTCTCGACACAAAGTAAAGTTTACCATTATCTAAGCAGCTATTTCTTTTGTGGGAATTTATTGGTCTCTTTGATGATCTCTGTTCTTCTTCAGCTTTCTAGTTTTTCTGAGATATTTCATCATTTCGCTTTTTTTCCAATACGCAATTCCATGTCTCATAACTAGCACTGCTTTTAAATTTATTGCGTTAATATCATAACTTAAATTTAGCCTTAACTAATATTTTCCCCCACTCTCTTTGAATTCTCCTTACATGTAATCTTCTTGGTCGTTTCGTGTTTTATTTCACCTGCCTCTGGTATTCCCAAATACTTAAGCCACTGTATTTTCTCAAAGAACATCTGTCATTTTAATTCCCTAATTTCCTGCAAATCGTCTCCATTTCTATCAAGAGAGTGCACTTTTCAAGTCCGAATTCTATTCCTACATTACTTGAGAAAATGGGAGCAGTATAGACAAGGCTCCGCAGTTGCTTCTAATGTTTCATATAAAGCTTTAGATCATCCAGGTAGTGGAGATGATTTATCTGACCACATTTTCTTCCCAAATTATAAGCTATTTAGAGTTATTATATCAGACTTAAAGGTATCATGACCAATACAAATAGGAATGGAGATAAGCTATCTTCCTGGAATATGCAACGTCTGCTGTTCGCTTACCCAATTTTCCTCCAATTAAGCTACTGTTTCAATTGTTCATACTTTGATTCATAAGCTTTCTTTCACTCCTAACATGCTTATTGTTTTACGTTATCCAATTGTACATCAGGTCATATGCATTTTTTTATAATACAACCATGCTACATCAATCAGGCCAATCTGCCTCTGTAATTTCTGATTACCATTTTATGAATTAACGTCTGTTTTTCAGTTGCCCTAATTTTCCTCTTGCACACCTCCCGATCCACTGAGAATCATTGTTACTTTCCAAATGAAGATACAACTTTCCGTAAAGACACCAGTCATAAGCTTCTACAATTTATCTTCTAAGATAAATTCTACCAATTTATCTTACAAGAGATCCTCAAGTTACAACAACGTTCAACTACTTGTCATCCAAGCAGGAACGTGCCTCTTCTCCAGGCGTTAACCATCATGTAGTGTGACCCATTTATTCAACTGTAAAAAATTCAGCCAATACTTTTGTAATTCATCAGGCCTTGTCCAACTTCATTCGTATTCTCTCCTTCGAGTTCGGTTCTTACTTTTCCTTCGTCTTCTTTTCTTCAAATGTCTTTCACTTGTATCTTACTATGTTAGCTACGACATCACCAGTAGATATGATTAGCTCCTTTGTCTCACTGATGTATTCTGCTTCAATCGGGTCAAAAACGCCGTTTACATTGCCTGTGAGTCTCTCTATTATACTTCTGCCCAGATATATCTAACACTCAACAACATTTCATTGTTTACACCAACTATTTTACCCGCAGCATTTGTGTAATCTCTCTCTCTCTCTTTTCCTCGTTCGAGTCTTCTTCAACATTAATTTCCACCACTTCTTCTTCTTCTTCTTCTTCTTCTTCTTCTTCTTCTTCTTATTATTATTATTATTATTATTATTATTATTATTATTATTATTATTATTATTATTATTATTATTATCATTATTAAAACAGTGAAGAAAATGAATTTAATAAAATAAAGAGATACCGTGTATTAAGTTTATATTGATATATTAAAAAAATATTGATTAAAATCTTACTTACAGATCGAATGAGAACACATAAGCTAATATTGTATGAAAATTTCGTTGAGATCAAAGAAGTGTTAAATGGTTGTTAGGCTAGAGCAAAATAAAACAAAAGTACTACATACAGTGGCGTGGTTGAAATTATAAAATTAAATTCCGACTATAAGAGAAAGCAAATTTAAAATAATTAAAAAAAATGAGTTTGTAGAAACCGCTTCTGTCAGTTCTCTTTCTTCTTACAGAGGTTCATATGGTTTGAGGGTGGATATGCGAGAAGTTGCCTATGCCCTATGTCTGCTCACCACCACATAGACATTTAACACAACTAGCGTAACTATGGTGTATGCCATCAGTTCATTCTAACTTGAAAGTGATGCATTTGTTTGTAATCTACTTAAAGCAAATATCTCTATGAGTCATATTACACGTACAAAACATTTGCACTACCCTGCTTATTACTTTAGCAATAATCCCCTTTAAAAATAAAGGAAAAGAAGAACTACTTCATTTTAAGCCACACCTTTCAACCAAAGATGTAGTTTCTATCGCAGTCAATGTTCTAACACAGGGACAATTCCAATCATTTCTGAAGAGCTTGTACTTCATGTGATTGATACGGTTTACGAATAACTGTTGGGAGATGAACTTAGTTTGCAAGCTCATTTCACCGGCAAGCGGCTATTTTTGCGTAAAATACATATTTTGCTAAAGAATATGTATGCAGTGTTTGCGTTCTTTGATTTTAAGATAAAGTTTCAGTGGGAACAGAAGTGGGAGCAGCTCTGGTAGAAAAATTTAAACGACCGACCTTTTAGATTATAGTTGTTTGGTACACTACCAACCCATCTAAATACTACCTTTGTTTACCATAATGATATAAATAATGATGATGATGATGATGAAATGATGATGATGATGATGATGATGATGATGATGATGATGATGATGATGATGATGATGTTGATGATGATGATGATGATTGAATTAAGGAGGGTGGAGAGGAAGATTGCTACTGTTGTTGCCTTTGCTAATGATGATACCAATATTAAATAATAAAAATAATAAAAAAAACAGGAATATTAAACATATCAAAGAAATAATTGCAAAGAAAATAAAACTCGTCACGGTCTAACAGGAATAATAAAAATAAAACAAGAAAATAGACATAATTTTACCAATATGAAGGCCAATAATTTCTGAAAAGCTGCAGACTAATGGCTGCTCAAGATCAATATGTGACCAATAAGAACGACAAAATTAAAATAACAAGTTAGTAATGTCAACTGCAGACTGAGGCATCGACATTAACAAATAATAAACCATTTGATCTATGTCTGATCAGTCGTAGTAAAGATATAATATATTCATAGGCATGGCCGAGTAGCGAGATACATCTATTGGGCAATATGCCGAAACTTTCACCTCAAATCTAAGCTAAAACACACATAACGAAATAAGTATCTGTTAATAGTTAAACTACTTTATTCTAGTGAATGGTACTTACTTTAATCTGCACCAGAGGGACTAGAAGTTAGAAGCTAGACAGATAAATCTAAATAAGGCAGGGACATTAACTCAGCTATAATGTAATATTTGTAAAAGGTTATTACGTAATATGGAATGAGAATAATAGATGATATTTTAGATAATGATACTTGGAAGTATTCATTTTGTTGTTGTTGAGGCATCTGTTAATTGTGATTGACCAGACTTATGAACAAAGGCGTTCTACTTTTGAATATCCTGCATTCTTTTATATATATTTTTTTTTCTTTGTAGACAGTTAATTTCGGGCCACTACATTAAATGTGTTCTTTTATTTCAGATGGTATATCAATGTTTTCAGAAAACATTTTTTCTAGTATATATTAATACATATATATATATATATATATATATATATATATATATATATATATA
>NC_068988.1:35778390-35780773 GCF_001194135.2 Octopus bimaculoides
ACACACACACACACACATATATATATATGAATTTTGATGATATAACAATTACGGAGAATGATTGAGCGCTCAATACTGCAGACCATTAAAATGCTTTAGTCTGCAGACTTTGCTATATATTGTTCGGTAAATGAACGGAGAACAAGAGTAGGCATATATTTGGCAGCCTAGTCCAAAAATATTTTCACAGGGGTGCTGCAGTCAATCAACAGCTGCAAAGTTCTTTATATTTTCTTTGTGAATTTTCCACCTCTGCTATAACACCCTGTATTGTAATGTATTAGCAGGTCTCAGGAATTCTTTGGTTATTCACATCTATTCTCATCACCCGTATTGTGCCTAATCCTCCATGTTTCAGAGACCTTAATTGCTTGTCCCTTATATCTTGAACCTCCCTGGCCGCTAAATTCCTTCTATACTGTGACATGTGATTTCGTAACAGGTCTACTTGCGGCTGTTTACATGACACCTTAAAAGCATCAAACGCAACGTTCTAGTGGGAGTTTGCAAAAGGCGTACAGAACTACATTCCCAAGTAAGCAACGACGAAAAATAACATGAAGTGAAAGGAAATGAAGTCTCTATGTGTGCTAAGGTTTAGAGTGTTTGCTTCACCATACGTTCGATGTTTCGATTCTCAGAACATATGGAGCGTTGTATTTTCGAACAACACACATAACTTCACGTTGATCAATTGAATTCAGCTCTCTTATAATTTGTATCAGCCTGCGACTAGCACAGTTCTCACTCACCTTCAGATAGCACGTCCTTAATTTTCTGATGGATCAAATAGGGAATCCGAGAGCTGTCCACGTCAGCTGTTATAGGCCCGAAGCACAATTTGCAATCAAATTCTCATTAGCAGGTTATGGTTAAATTTTTTCTTTCAGTGATAACAACCTAGAATTAAGATAAAATTTCTAATATAAATGCAATAGTATACATATTTTCTCAAATAAAGAAGCAGCTTGAGTATGATCAATTCCACTAAGAATTGTATCCGGAATTTTACATTCAATGTAGAGAGTTTATTCCTAGTTTCTTGCAGAATGAACACAGAGTAAACGAAAATTAAGTCATAATTTTATGCTATTATCAAATATGACAGTAACATAATAATGCCATTTGTGTTCTACGGCATATGTACTGCTGAAATGCGGAACAAAGTATGTTCGTTGTAATTTCATAGAGTATAGAAATGAACATTTATTCTGCAGTGAAGAAGCGACCTGAGTGTGACTGTATCTATAGCTTCCTCTTTCGCACACGCATCACTTATATCCATCTCACTATATTACATACTACGCACACACGCATACACACGTGTGTGTGTATGTGTGTAAGTGTTTGTTCTGGTACTCACAACTCACAAACGTACACAGACACATATGTGCATAATTATTATATGCTTTCTCATAATTTCCGTAGAAAGTCTAGATTATAAGAGCAAATTCAAGTGCGCACATTTTAATGACACATTTCATCATGCAAATATAAATGTTCCGAGCTAAGTAGTTCTTGTGGATTCCATCTATTATATTGATAATTTTACGTGCACGCCAGCATCTAACATCATTACAGAAACAATGAATGAGGGGTGGCTGGGTGTAAATCTACGTATTCCTATTTCATCTTCAATTAACCGTTATACTAATGAATAATAACCAGAAATAAGGTATTCTAGGAAGAAATATAATTTTTATCCACCTATCTCTTTCTCTCTCCTTAACAATCTATATAACAATCTATTTCTTTCTGTCTCTCTCTAGCCTTCTCTTGGTATATATGTGTATAAATACATACATCTATTTGCTTGCCTATGTATCCGTGTATTCATTCAGCCTTATACTTATACACCTTTCCCTCACTCACTCTCCCTTTCTCTCTTTATATATATATATATATATGTGTGTGTGTGTGTATGTGTGTGTGTGTGTGTGTATGTGTGTGTGTGCGTACTTATAAATAGAGAGATATGAATATAGCTATATATGCACATAAAATATATTTATATACAGAGATGAGGAGAGGCAGGGATGCACAGAAGCTATAGGCGGTTGAATTTTGCCCTAATATTTGACGTTATATTCATATTTGCTTGATATGTCTCCATTACATAATTACTCTTATTTCTACCATTAGTCTAAATCTATACCTTCATGCATAATGTGATTTTCCTTCCTTTGTTTGCACTTAGCTGGTTTTCGTTTGTTGTTTCAATTATCGTGTGATATTATTCGCAAGAAACTTCCATAACTCTTGTGTCATCAATTTTGCATTCAGTTCAGTTACTGTAATTATACCCTGGGTCATAACTGTTTGGTATCTAATCCAGATTTATTTTTGTATATATATATATATATATATATATATATATATATAT
>NC_068988.1:35780873-35782995 GCF_001194135.2 Octopus bimaculoides
ATATATATAGGAAGCTATTACTCTCTAATGGAACGCATGTGGCTTAGTGCTGTTAGGGTATTCGGCTTACGATTGTAAGATCGTGAGTTCAATTCCCTGCGACGCGTTGTGTCCTTGAGCAAGACGCTTTATTTCACGTTGCTCCATTCCACTCAGCTGGCAAAAATGAGCAATATCTATATTTCGAAGGGTGAACCTTGTTACATTATATGCCATTCTATTCATGCT
Organism: Octopus bimaculoides; assembly: GCF_001194135.2. NCBI lineage: Eukaryota > Metazoa > Mollusca > Cephalopoda > Octopoda > Octopodidae > Octopus > Octopus bimaculoides. The sequence continues at coordinate 35,781,102 of NC_068988.1, forward strand.
GAATCTTCCTGTAAACTACGTTAAGTGTACCCGTGACTGTGGAGTGCTCAACCACCTGCGTGTTAATGTCAAGAGCAGGCTATTCCATTGGTCGGCTCAACGAGAATACATGACTTCGCAAGCAATGGAGTGTCGGATCTCTGAAGATTAAAAAAACTGGAACATTGTCATACAAGTGAATCCTGTTTCCCGACGCTAACTTGTAAGGTAATTGGATAATTTCTATAAATGGTTTTGACGATTTTCGCTGGAAAGATAAAGTGTACGAGAATGCTAAGCTTATGAAATAGCAAAACGCGTCATTTGGACATTCTATATATGTGTGTGGGGGAGTTGTGTGTGTGTGTGTGTGTGTGTGTGTGTGTGTGTGTGTGTGTGTGTGTGTGTGTGTGTTTGTGTGTGGGGGGTGTTTTAATGCAAATTGTACAGACAATGAAGGTTTCTTTCACAGATGACGTTCTCGACGTCAGATTGCTGAAGGTCAACGTAGATTTTGTCAATCAACGATGTGAAAAATGTGCCGCGAAACAACTACGCGAAACAAAGTAAGACATAAAAATTAATTTTCGAGGTACAATGAATAAGACCGACTAAAAGAGGGTAGACACAAAATGCAAGAAGGTACAAAAACAATACTACAAAAGGTGAGAAGATGAATACTTAAGAGGAAAGAATAAAAAAAAAACATTGCAAACTGAAAATGCTGAGTAAGTTAATTGCTAGAGAGAGACATGGTATTCTGGCTGACGGCCAAGTAACGAACCTCGTATCAATTGAAAGGATTATATTATTTAAATATTATTCAAAACAGAGGAAATGGAAGAGTTAAACCTAATAGTCAGCGACTATACCTTTCCACTAAAATATTTTATGGGTATGAATTCTTCCATCATACAGTATTATTGCTCTAAATAAAGGATGCGAGCAACTTGGAGTTTCTGCAGGCAATGCACGCATATGTAGCTTCTAATGTAATATCATTACAGGGAAACTAAATAAACAATAACTTTATGAAATTTGTTAGGTTTTTGGCGGACGCTTTTTCCAACGAACGTATTTCGGACATCGAATATATTTTCCATTCATATGCCCTATTCATATATTGAAACAAATTCAATATCTCTCCTTCAGTAGCTTGCCGAAAAGATGATGGGGTACTATATTAATCAATGAGGAATTGGAGATAACAAAACTTAGAAATGATTGAAAGATATTGGGGATATTTAATTAATTCATGGCGTAGCTATTATGGCATTGGGGTGATCTTTCGAAGATTATAGTTTTTCTGCACAATTATCTTCATTAACAAAATTAGCCGAATCCCATGCATTTGAAGCAAGAATCAGAAACACGAATATAGATTATATGAGTGTATTTTGCAACAAATTTACTAAAACATTCAATGGCTAAAAACAACAACAAAAAAATGTAGTTCCTGAATAAATCAATTTCGATTTATTCATTATACTTACCTTGTACAACTTGAAAGTGCTTACTTTTGAAGAGGGTAGTCATTAAAGCAGGGGATTTTCGACTCAAATATTTCCTTATGTAAATTTTGAAAGAATTAAAATATCAGGGAAACATCGCTAAGAGATAATGAAATTAATCCACTGAAACTTATCTTTTACCAGTTTGTTTAAATGTATTGAAAATTTGGCTAAGAAGTTTTACTGAAATTTTACAGTGTTATTATAAACAGAGTTATATTAAATATGGAATCTCTTTGATATTCATTGTCTGTTGAAATATTAGAAACGTACATACAAATTGTGCATCGTTACTTGTCGAACTAATATTAATCAGGCACAAAGACATATCATAATGATGAAGGTAAAACCTTGATTAGGAATCTTCGTCTTTTATTATTTTTTTGTGTGAATTTTCCCTATAT
>NC_068988.1:35783108-35787934 GCF_001194135.2 Octopus bimaculoides
TATATATATATATATATAGATAGATAGATATATAGATAGATAGATAGATAGATAGATAGATAGATAGATAGATAGATAGATAGATAGATAGATAGATAGATGAACGCAAACATGTCAGGCATGAAACTGAAATTGTATGACATTGTATACAATGTCAAAGAAGGAGAGGAAGACAGAAATAATTGAGAGTATACTAGATACAACCAACTTACCAAGTTAATTGAATAATTAAGATCATCTAACCAAAACAAGGAACCTAATTTGAAAATCATAACAAACAACTAATAACCCAACAACACAAAGAACTGGATGGAGTGCAATAATATCAGTGACCTTGAGGCACCCTGTGTGACGAAATTTTTGATACTAAAGCATAAATGTTTGAGTGAAGTGAAACGGCTATGTGTATTTTTGACTGGCTAATATGTCTTCTGCGTCGATATCATACCCCTACCACCCACCACCCACACAAACACACACATATATACATTATATGCATACATACACACACAGTCACACACCCGCATACACATATTCATTTATATATACATACACATACATATTGTTTTTTACGGTGAAACTTCCAATGACTTGCTTGGAGTCCGAATTTACATTTTGCTAATTGTTTGATTGAATTTAGGAGAAAGCAAATCGGTTGTACAATTATTATCCGACGAAAATCATTTCTCGAAGGTAAATGTCTTAATAAGAATAAAGTTAGCAATTATAAAATTGGAGTAAACAAGTTAAATTGAATTGAAATTGACGTTTGTCTCTTTTTTTAATAGTCGCAAGAATGTGAGAAAAATAAAAATATGTAGAAACGTGAGTGGATGCAGGCATCAAATATTTATGAATAGACAACTTCGCATGTATTTTTAAGTAAGACAGTGAGAAAAAGGACTATTCGTAATCTAAAATTCATAATATACGGAAAGAAGTCAATATTGTCACCCAATAACCAAAGAGATTATACTTAGTGTTTGCACGATTTACTTACCCATGCGAATATACCTAAAAATCTTGTAGACAGAAAGACTGAATGGGAAGGTAAAAGAAAATTATAATATTTCGAACCAACGCTTGGTATATTAGTTCGCACTTTGATCGTTTATGTTTCGCAAAGCTAAAGTAGTAATGTCAAAAATACATCTAGTGAAAATATAAAATCTAGATGCAAGTAAATCATCTAGCAACAACAATGAATGCAGATTTGTAGAATTTTCACCATATATATTACTTACATTAGAATCTGTTCTCGTCAAATGAATTCACGCAAAAAACCCGTGCATGGAGCATGGTGTTGGAGTGAAAAGTTTATAGACTGCAGTACGATAAAAAGAAAACGAAAGACAGAAATTCAAATTATAACTATGCGCAACACATATTCACTCATTACTGAAGTTTTCTGTTTAACTCTCAATAAAATGTTGTCATAATAAACAAAACTTAATGTACATTGATAGAGAAGCGAATGCATTCTATAATGGAAGAGACTGTCTGTACACATATTTCTCTAATGTTAAAATTAAATACAAAAGAAAACTTGAGAAATTTCCTAGTGGATTATAACTTTAGATTTATATCTGTGATTATTAATAAGCTTGAATATTAAACTTATTTCCTGGCGCTATTAGTAAGAGGCTGCACATAAAAAGTCTTCAAAGGATATACCTATCTAGGAAATTACAATTAGAAGACAATTATGTAAATTTTACAAAGTATATTATATATGCACGCCGTTTATCCACTAAGTGAAATTACATGTATATATATAAATAAAGTCCTACGTGCTATGAAACACGTTTGCATACATACGTCTGCAAATACATGCATTCATAATTGCATACAACTAAACATAAATACCTTTATACATGCATTACATACATGCATTAGCATGAAACTGAAAATATGCTTATGTAGACAAGGAAAGTCTATAGATGCTTCTCGACAAAACGTTCATCAGATATAGATATATCAGATCCTATATACTTAATTGAGAGAGAAAGGCAGATTATGAGGAGTTGTAGAGACCAGTTACTTCATATCAAGAGAAAAGCAAGAGTAACTATTTACAACAATCACTTGGAAGCTTTATACTTCTCGGTTTTGGATATGAATTTCAAATAGTAACTATAATTAATGGTTTATAACGAGAGAATCTCAATGCCCAGTCTATGATTTTGCTCAGCTGAGGTTTTACGGAAGAGAAAATCAGCAGCTTTCAAGTACTTCTAATGTACGTTACGTACTAATTCTTTCTAATGTTGGCAGAAGGCCAGATATCCTGAGGTGAGGGGAAGTTGGTTATGTCGACTCCGTGCTCAGCTGACACGAATTTACTGATCTCGAAAGCATAAAGTGCAACGTCTACCTTGGTGGAAAATATTTAATAATGAAAATTCATTCCTTAAACTTCAGCAAGTATCACTTCACCTGTGTCAATATCTAACTTTTAGAGCTTTGTTTCATTCTTAGCAATAGACACGAGTTCTATATCGAAAGACTTAAAATAATTGAAACGAGATGTATACATTTATGCACACATAGGCAATATTCTAAAAATTTAACACCAACTCATGCAAAAAAACATCTATGTATGTATCTTTCTGTCAGTCTGTCTATCTGCCTCTATATCTGCATGCCTGCTGCCTGTTTGTCTGTCAGTCTGTCTTTTTTCCTGCCTATCTGTAGTTTTCACTCTCTCTCTCTCTATCCAACTATCTGTCTATTTATCTATCTATCTGTCTATCTATCTATCTATCTATCTATCTATCTATCTATATATATATCTATCTATCTATCTATCCATCTATCTATCTACCTATTTGTAGCTAAATCTATAGCTGTCTCACTGAAATTGCCATCATTTATCTGACGCCTCTTTCTTTCTCGTTTAAAGACTATCACTTTCTTTAAAGAGAGAGGAGGAGCTTCTTTCTGCATTGGCAAGAAACTTAGAAATATAAACGAAATAGCCTTTATACATATATATGCATATATACTTACCTACCTGCGTTTATGCATACATACATACATACAATCTTACATACATGTGTACAGTGATGCATGCATACACACATATACATGCGTACATAAATGTATACATACTTATGTGCGTACATACAAATTCCGAAGTTGGAGATATGATTTTTTTGGTACAATCTCGTTCTTTCCTAATAAGAATTCATATAATTAAATAATAAATGTAACTGACACCATGAGTTGTCCATAGATGAAATTCTTTTCATGCATATATTTAAACCTACTTTCACAGATAAAGTGTTATTGACAAGTTCTGTCGGAGAAGAGGGCCAAAAGCTTCAGGTTATTACAGACAAACTTTCGGTGAGTATTTTATTATTCAGAGAGATTCTGCTAAGCAACAACAAAGCACGTCATTCATTGAAGAGAAGTGAATTCAATGTGTGCTAAAATTTTGATGACATAACCTGTGACCAAACATTTACTAGACAAGCGTTCCTTAACAAATGCTATTCTATTTCGTGAGAAACCGTCTCCTTTTCCATAAGAATACTTAAGTTGATTAAAAACGAATAAAAGCTGTATATAAATACACACAATAATACGCACATGTATATTTACACATTTGCATTTTGAACTACCTTGTAACCGTCCAAAAACTGAATTGAATTGATTTTATAAACAATTCCTAAACATTACTCAAAAATACTTGGAAATTCCTAACGATGGAAGAGAGCCCCCGAACGGTAGACTGCAAATAAAATCAAAAGTTTCTGAGAGATTATGATATTTTTCTAATATTCAACATGCAATACTTTTGTGTTGATGCTATCTCAATTCCAATGATAAAGCATTGTATCTTAGTTGCAAAACATCCGTTTTCTCTACAATAATATTTCAAGGAATCAAATAGGGAGAATAGACGCACGCATAACTAACACACACACACACACACACAATAGGGTATATATATATATATATATATATATATATATATATATATATATTTGTAAGCCAGTACATGTATATGTATATTTGTATATACTTTTACTTGTTTCAGTCATTATATATTTACACACACACACATACATATATACATACATACACATACACACACACTCACACACACACACACACACACATATATATATATATATATAGATATATAGATATATGTATGTATGTATGTATATATGTATGTATGTATGTATGTATGTATGTATGTATGTATGTATGTGTATCAGTACACATATCCTTCTCTACAATTCTATAATTACTTGTCTTTACTTTTCATATATTTGATGTTACCTGTTTAAAGTCCCAGTTATTCTCCTGTTTTGACTTTCACTTTTTTCTGTTCTTAAATCATATTATGTTCTGAAAAATAATCTATATCTGCTGTTCATTGCTCTTTAAAAATAACGTATTTTTATTCCCCCATGGTGCTTTCAAAACTACTTGGCTCTTAACATGTTTATTTAGTATTTTCGATTTTCGCCATGAAATCTAGATTACCTTTTTATTTTTTTTATTTTATTAGATTCATATCTAATTTCACCAAATTTAATGATAGTACAGGAAGAAATAAATTGCATCTTTTACTTGCGACATTGAGAGATATTTCTGTTATTCTGAAATCCAATTTCTTTTACTATAAATTGTATAATGCACTACATTTTTTCCTTTTTACTTTTCCCAACAAAATTCGATATTACTTATACATATATATAGTATGGGTTTCAAAATAAAAAAGATATAATAAACATATTCTATAAAGAAAACAATACAAATAAAGATGGTAATTTCATATATGTGATGAGTGGTATATCTTTCTTCTATAG
>NC_068988.1:35789383-35791662 GCF_001194135.2 Octopus bimaculoides
TATATATATATATATATATATATATATATATATATATATCTGTGTGTGTATGTATACCTGTATAATGTATGGATGCGTATAATAAAAGAGAAAAATGCACACACTTTACGTATTTAAATATATTCTTTACTACATTTTATATTGTTTGTCGACCGGTTTCGCTTTAGCTAATCATGACATTCAAATTGTTGTAATTTCGTATTTTCTTAAGAAGATTTTAGTCCATGTTGTACGTGGAAAACTTCATGAATGACTGATTCAATAATTAGAAGAATCTAATGGGAGGTGATTGGTGACCGTTATTATCTGGGACGGGGAGGGGGATGTTCATCTTTCGGGCAGGGGATACATGAATACAAGCAAAATTCAAGAGCTAAAGTAGTGAGATGAAGTATGTACAGTAAGGCGTATGTCATCATGAATTGAAATATATACTGAGATGAAAGTTGGTTATATGTTCATATTTAGATGTGATCTGCATTTTTCGATAAACAAATTTTATTTATTTGCACTGTTCGATGTGGAAAACTATGAAGTTTGGTTGGATATTACCTGCACATCTCTCTATGTATTCACTCAAACGAATCAGTCTGTATTGCGGAAACCGGATCTGTTCCTTATGTGGTGTTGTTCTCCGTCTCAGTGTTATACTTGCCCGTCTTATACAGTTATGCCCACAATCTCAGAAAATTATAACATAATTAAATTCTCGGAGGCACAAGCTTTGTTGGTCTTAATTGTGACCATCTCACCTTGTTTGAATAGGAATTCCGAGTCTTCCAGTAGGTTGAGACATGTTCCGCAGTTTCAGCGTCCACATTTTTTAACTGTTAGTTTCGTGGTTGCTATGTAAAACTTCGCATTTGCTAGAAGTCCTTTTTGCGATGTGTGTTGCTTTCTCTATTTGTTTTCAGAATGTTGTTCATTTTTGGATCTCTACTGAACATAGGTAGATTTGTACAATAGTGTTGTTTGCCTCATCGTTTGTAGGGTTGTCAGTTGATATATACAGTAGTGTTTTGAGATGAGGTGTGGTATTACGCTTTGTTACACTTAGTGTTTTAATGTCTAATTTCTTGACACGCTTAATTCCATCGTCTATAAGTGAGGGTGGATATTGTCTTTCAGTTAGAGTTGCTCTGACGACTTGAAGACGAACGTCCCGAGTATTTCTATCAGACACTATTATACAAATCTTTTTTTGCTAAATTAAAGTGGATGTGTTTCGGGTGGCATGAGCTGCACTGGAGATATTGCTTCGAGTCCGTTGGTCTATGACAAGTGTTAGTTATAATTTGTTTTTTTAATTTATTTTATCATAATGTCCAAGAAAGGGAGCTGGTCTTTGCTATATTCCACCGTAAATTGAATGTTAGGGTTTATATTATTTAGTATTGATTTGAATTCCAAAAGCTTATCAACGGCCTCGTTCCAATTGATAAGGCAGTCATCCAGGTATCTTTTCCAGTTTTCTCTCTGAAGCAAAAATTAGTATACTAGCTAAAGGATTAAAATTTACCCCAACACCACGAACATTGGTTTCCATCGATGTTATTAATCTTTACACCAACGTTCCACCTGCCTATGGAATATAAGCAATAAAATTCTGGTTGGAGAAGTACTCCGAAGTGATTCCGGAACGCATAAACCAGGCTTTTATTGTTGAATCTTTAAAATTTATACTTCAGAAAAATTATTTCGTATTTGATGAAACCTACAATGGTCATAAATGCGAAATTTCGATGGGGACGAAAGCAGCCCCTATTCTTGCGAACATAATAATGGGTTATTTTGAAATGTCACTTCAAAAATATGGATATCCATTTCACCATTATATAAGAGAGAACTAGAAAAGATACTTGGATAGCTGCTTTATCATTTGGAAGCAGACCATGGATAAACTTTTGGAATTCAAATCAATACTAAATAATATAAACCCTAACGTTCAATTCACAATGGAATATAGCAAAGAACAGCTCCCTTTCTTGGATATTATGATACAAAAAAATGTCAAAAAAATTATAACTGACATTTATCCTAAACTAACTGACTCGAAGCCGTGCATTTGATTTTATGTTGAATCGCTTGATTCCCAATATAACAATTACGTTTCATATATATACCTCACTAATTTAATTGTTACTGTTATATCATTTGAAGGGTGCTTAACGTCCTCTCTTTCTCTGTGTGTGTATATATATATATATATATATATATATATGTATACATAGCATTACCAATATACATGACCACACGCGCGCTCACGCACCCACATATAC
>NC_068988.1:35791672-35806885 GCF_001194135.2 Octopus bimaculoides
GTTAATTATTAATTCTATTATTAATTGACGATTCCCTGCCCTTATTCTTGTATATTTTATATATATATATATATATACATGCCGTGATAGGGGCAGCATGATGAGCGGGGTAGCTGACATTATAATGTACTTCGGTAACTGTGGGAGGATGGTAATAAGTTTTCCTCAACCGTATCCCATCCCAGAAACCTTGCAACTGATCTTTTAAAGACAACGAGTCCCTAGAGTACAATACTGCGGTAAATTAATCGTACACGATGAAAATAAGAACTGTCGTTATTCTTTAAGTCTCTCTTTTAACAAATATTTCCTACAATAGTTTATTTTCTCTGTGCTGATATAGAAGAGGTTTGCCAAATGTTCGGCAATGTCGGATTGAACCACAGTTTGGAGTTTCTACAAGATATTGTCAACCACTCCAGTGTACCAACAAACAAAGAAACTGCGTCTTAATATAGAAAACCTTCTGCCAAAATGCAGTTCTTACGTTGCAGGTGTCATTAAATTTCCGAAAGAAAGACCAGCGCAATGATTGTCTTCAGAATGTCCAATACATCACGATTTCTCATAATGAGAATATTTCCCCTGATATGATGATTGTTGTACACAGATGAGAATATTGCCAGAAATTACTTTGTTCTGAAAATAATCAATATTCACTCATAATCAACATATTTGTCCAATGCCAGGAAGTACGTTAATGCTATAGATTCTATAGCCTTGGTTTCCAACAAGGTTTCCATTTCGCCTGGGATAATATCATGAATAGCAGCAAAGGGTATTGATATGCGAATGTGCAATGCGAAAATTAGGCTTTATTTTTAAAATATTTGTATATTTACCTATTGTTGGTCTTTCAATCCATGGCAATCATAAAATCATTCCATAATCAAAGAAATTCAAACTTTACTCATCTAGTCATTTAATTAAAAAATATTGACGATAATATTCCTCATTGTATGTAATTCGCGAGTCATATGCAGTGATACAATGTTACATGATCGATATTTTCTGATAATTCTAGCAGGAGACACGAAAGACGTGGGTAAAACCGGCATGCTTTCGTTACTCTGGTTATGTGAAGTCCACACACATAGATACAATTTACAGCTGTACAAGTATACACACAAATACACACACATAGACATAGACACACCCGCACACACACATTCGCATATATCTACGCATGTATATGTATGTGCATAATGCGAATACATGCACAGATATAGAGATATCGGGAGCTCTAATCAGGAAAAGTAACAAAGAAATAGAAATAATGACAACATGCAAAATATCTGTCAACAAATCGGACAGAACGGAATAAATATGCATCTGAAAATAATTACTAACGCTATGAAGCGATCGTGGCACTCCGTCGTTTACGACGACGAGGGTTCTAGCTGATCCGATCAATGGAACAGCCATCTCGTGACATTTACGCGCAAGTGTCCGATCACTTCACAGATACCAGTACCCTTAAAGTAGTTCTCGAGGAGATTCAACGTGACGCAGACTGTGGCAACTCTGGCCCTTTGAACTACAGGTACAAGAGGAACAAAGAATGAGAGAAAGTTGTGGTGAAAGAGTAGAGCAGGGTTCGCCACCAGCCCCTGCCAGAACTTCGTGGATCTTTAAGTATTTTCGCTCAATAAACACTCACAACTTCCAGTCTGGGAATCGAAACCACGATCCTACGACTGTGAATCTGCTGCCCTAACCACAGGGCTACTGCGCCTCTACTCTGAAGCAATACATGTGCCATACATATACTTTAAACCTAAAATAGCCAATACAAGATCTAAACCTGAAGATGGCAAACAAAACTGTTACAAACAAGTGTATCATCAACTTAAACAAATTAATATTGCCAATAATAATTGTAGTTATGGAGAAGTTTACTTCTAATCTAGTATATGATTACCTAAATTCTTGCATCTAATATGAAATATAAGATATACAGAATAAAACAAGAAAACATAAGGAAGTATATCTTAAGACTGAACGAAATTCATAACGGACCATCAATCTTGTAAAGTAGGAAATGCGCGTTATATGAAAATTTGAAAGAAGAAATACAGAAAATAAAATCCGTACACGAAAACAAACAAAAACAGAACATCTCTAGCAAGGGATGCTTTGAGAAAGATTACGAACAGTTCGAATCTGGCTCAATACGATCTCCTGAAAAACAAGCTGAAGATGAAATAATAACCAAATACAGCAAACGATGCAAGATATTAGTAGGCATCATGGTGAGGAGTGTTGACAGAAAAAAGAATCCGTCATGATAACATTTTATAAAAATAAACATGTTGATTTCAAATTCTAACACAAATATAGCAATTCCAGAGGAGGAGGTAAGTCGATTGCATCGATAACAGTGCTCAAGTGGTAGTTATTTTATCGATTCCGAAAGGATAAAAGACAAAGTCAGTCTCGGCGGAATGAACACAGAACGTAAATGCGGATGCAATGCCGTTGAGCATTTTGCCCAACGTGCAAACGATTCTCTGACATTACAAAGTGAAGATTCCAGAATATCTTAATATTCCAAACGTCTTAAAATATTATGTTTAAATAAAGAAACGTGTGGTGATAGATATTTAACAAAAGTAAAAACAAAATTTAAAATATATAGAGTAGTTTGCAACATTTGAGTAGTTCATCGTGAATAAAACCATCTTAAACTTTTAACCTAGAAAAACGGCAAATTCCACAACTGTATTCGTACAAATTCTTAAAAGCGTTCATAATAATAAATATAACTATATGATAAAAATTCCGCCATAACGCAATATATATATAAACAAATACTTTCCATATCTTTAGTGGGAGGAGTGTAGTCAAAGCTAATAAAGCTGTAAGCAACATTTACTGACTCAGTTAAATGTAGCCGAAGAGTTTAGAAGGAAAAAAAAGATGGCCACATCCGATTATAAATTCATTTCACACGCATATTTAAAAGAAATTAGTTACTATTCATTTAGCGTTGGTGGTAACAGAATAAGTTGAAGACGTCATAAGTAAAGGACAGGTAATTATACTTATACGAAGAGGGAATTGTGCAAGCTAACACCATTCCTGTTGGAAAAGTATATCCCAAGATAACCTCCTCCCTCCCGTCCGTGTTTCCTGCCCAACAGTTTAAATCGACAATTTAAACAGATCTAAGTCGTTAATAAAGATTGTAGCTCGAATATGAAACAACTGTTGTATTGGGGTGGCATCAACTAGTGACAGACTACTACAAAAAATCGGAAGAGAGGACATAAGTGTGTTAAACAAAATGCTTTGGCATTCTGATAATAAAACTACAACGATAGGTAACGTAAAGAAAGGAACGTATGCGAGGGGTTACTGAAAATGTCATAGCTCTAAGGGTATGGCGAGATGTCTGACTGGAGGCCAAACCTTCCGAGTTCTTTTACAGGGCTTAGAAAAACTGAAGGACCGCTGCAATATGTATGTGAATCTGAGGGGAATATGTTGAATAAAATCATTATTGACTGACCTTCCTGTATTTTCTTTTACGCAAAGATAGGAATTTTTCAGCACCTCCTCGTATTATGAAATCTAATATCAAACAAGATAAACGGAAAGAAATAAGAGAATTACACCAAATACGGACTTACAAATATTTAGCGGTCAATGAACCAGATAGAGCGCCAACCTAACACAAAGACTCTCACAGAAAATCTGTTAGGAAAAAATATTATTGATTCAATTGAAATAACATTTGAAACAGCTAGGGCTAGAAACAGTATAAAAAAGAATATCTGCATCGATATTGCAGCTTTCCCTTAATATATCATAACGATAATATCCTGAACTAGATGCTAAGTTAATTAGGAAGAATAAAGCAGAAGATATAAGAAATATATTTACTGAAACGGAATTGGAAACGTGATATAGATTATATTTGCAATGATACCAAGAAAGATATGGCTTATACAACTGAAAAGTTTTTATAAAATATCCAGTCCGACTACAAAAATATCTAGTAAAGTACAATGAAAAACTAATAAACATAGCTAGAAACCCGAACAGAATAAAAAAATGTCTTCTGTTTTCAAATAGACCAGCAAATACAAAGCAAAAACGAATTTTCAGACGTTTGTGAAACGAAAATAGGAGACACTAACGATTTTTTGAGAAATATGATAGGAACTAAGATAAAATGGTGCTGCATAAGTTTAAGATACAGTGATGCAATGGGTAAATTCTTCATAGCCAATAATTGGTAAGAGGACAGGAAAAATGAATGAGGTAGCAGTTGTTGAGAAGGGCGGGACAAGAGACTAAGACTGAAAGATGATTAACAGCATTGGATTCTTCGTACCAAAATTTACCAAAATGGCGCAAAATATATTGTTACTGTGGATAGCGGTAAGACATGGTTAGCTCCTTTGTCACTGGCAGTTCAGGCTTGTTCATTTACCATTGAAAAAGATGGAAAAGAAATTATGGTTATGCCGGCACAAGAAATTATCGACATTAAAGATAGTAAATCGTTATATGCACCGCACACAGTGAAAATCGAAACGATAGTTTGTATATTTATTTCTTAATTCTGGCAGATTCAAAAGAAAATATGTCAATCGCTTTTGTGACCGTCACATGACAACAACTTACGATGGTAATATGTTCACAACACACTTATTTCATTGGTACAAGTGATCCTGGGACGCATGGAATACATTGTATGGAAAATACCTGATAAGGTGCTTAAAGAAAGTACATTGACACAAATAACGAAACAAACATCGCAGATCCCTTCACCAATTGAATGGAATTACATCTTAATCACGATATCGATTTCAACATTTCATAATTTATCTTTAAAAGAGAAAACGGAGTAGTTATTCAAAAATATATATCTGGATATAGATACTAACTGATGTAGAGGATTGAAGACAAAAGAATTACCTATAAGAAGTACATTTGGAATGAAAAAAAAAACGCGATAAAATGATTAGACAAACTTTTGCTCATAACTACATACACAGCATTTTTGGAGTTACAGAGAGCGCATGCACGTATCTAGATTACTTACAACAGAACATGTCGGCGTCTCAAATTGAATCATTTTTATATATCAAAGTATACATTTGCATTTGAATGCAGAGAAACATTGCAATAATGAGTAAAATATTTACTACTACTATCTAAACTACATATGTTTTATATTTCTAAAATGATTTTTAACTCTTCTAAATCATTCCCAGAACTTATTCTTTCTAAGCTTAGTATTTATTATGTCGGTCTCTTTTGCAAAACCGCTAAGTTTCGAGGACGTAAACTCACCAACATCGGTTGTCAAGCGATGGTGGGTGGGGGACAAACACAGACATACATATATACATATATATATACAGTACAGGCTCTTTCAGTTTCCGTCTACCAAATCCAGTCACAAGAATTTGGCCTCCCGAGGCTATAGTAGTAGACACTTGACCAAGGTGCCACGCAGTGGTACTGAACCCGGAACAATGTGGTTGGGAAGCTTCTTACCACAGAGCCATGCCTGCACTTAATGATATATAATGATATATATTTATGTATGGTAATTTTTACGTATTGTGTTGAGTTAAAAGTGTTGCAATATTTTAGTGACTTATTTACATTACTTGCCAAGTTACAATAGAAATAGCCTAGTATTCAATGTAGAGAATATCTACTGTTTCCACGTCGCAGTTCGAACTCTTAAAGGGTAAGTTCCAGAATTAAATTAAGTCACGTTCATTTGCGAGAATTTCTAATCACATACGAATTGAAGCAGTACACATGACAGCGCACCAATTACCACGATATCACGAATCTTAGCGAGTGATTTCTACCTCTTGAACTGATTCGGTCACGTGATAAACACGTCACAAATACACACGTACGGAAATATTGTAAAAATTTTAACTTGCCTCAATATTTTGTCGTGTTTCTAATTGATATTACTATCCAATATAATTATCAACTGATTAATAATATAAATTCGATAATAAAAATTCTGTATAACGGCACAATTGACATAAGGATATATATATGTGTGTGTGTGTGTGTGTGTGTGTGTGTGTGTGTATGCACATGCTCACGCATACATATATATGCATATACCAATACATATACATATAAATACAAATATATTGCACACAAATATATACAGACACAATAAAGAATTGGAGTAAGAGCCCTCCACAAGAGCTAGCTTAAAAGCTTCACTATATAACGTACCTTTTAACCCCTCATTACACCTTTAAGTTTTTTTTTTTACTTGAACATTGTCGTCCAGTGATCGAAACATTATAAATAAGATTAAATAATCTAATCTCTTGAAGTTAGTTTAGAGTATCTGATTCTTATTCCCTATTTGGTTTTCTTAATCCCACTACAATTTCTACCCTAGACATCTCTCCGCTCTTGTCACCCTAATATTTTCCATGTATAAACTTCTAGCTAGAGTAAGCCTATCATTGTTAGGTTGGAGCTAGCCAGGTATGAAGTGGTATATAATATTGATTATTGGAAAGTTTTAAAGATGTGGAATTCGTGTATATTCAACTGAAAAGAAAAAAACAGTTCGTTTTGCATGATCTAATAACTCTATTCATCAGTAAAGATCTCGTTTGAAACAGCTGTAGTGAATGAAATTATTCCAATCTGCTGTTATTTAATAACATTACTGCTCACAAAAGCATCCTGGAGAACAATTCAATGCATAAAGAATGATTTCATTTAGAACTAGATAAAAACAAAGGAGAAATCAATACATAACCAAAAAAGGGAAATAGAATGATAATGAAATGAAGTTTGAACAGTGTAGTTGATCAGCAAAGCAGAGAAGAAACTGAAGTAGTGAAACTTATATTCTCCACAAATTATTGCCTAAGATATATTATGAAATAAATAAACCTAAATCACCGATTTTAAATATATTTAAAGCACACAAATAAGTAAAGAAGCGGGATTAATAAAAATAAACGCATTTCTATTTGAGGAGCAATGTTTCAAGGTTACACTTTCTCTATCCTCTTTCATTCTACATTTATATGATTACATATTCAAATAGACTACATTAAGACCAAATGCAAAGGCAATATATTTGAGCATTTTCTCTATATTGAATCTTTATACTGTAGGGGGAATGATTGTAAAACACTAGTACAAACAGTATACATTCTGACATAAAATGGATATATATATAAATGTAGATGAGCAAAATTCGCCAAAGCAGGAGAATTCGTCAAAGAAATAACAATAAAGTTACCAAGTATAGACACGCACATATTTAGGAATTAATGGATAATACATAACAGAGTAAAATTAAATATACATTAGATGAATGCATAAATTATATCTAATCGCGCAGAAATCTAAGTTAATTGGTTTGATTGCAACGGCTGACTCATTAGAAAACTATATTTATCATATTATCAACCGATACCGAGTGAATTATCAACACATTGTAAAAGAGCAAGAAAAATAATGACGGTGTTTTGAATACACCTGCCAGAAAATACTATTCCGATATAATATTTACCGGGAATTAATTGTAGAGACAAACGGAAATTAGTAAACTATTATAACATATCTACTGTTAGGTTAAAAAAAAACAACTTTTGAAAGTTTAAGAGAATGTTAGGGAGAATAGTTACTAACGTGAAAATAACGAAAATGTTTATTGTGATGAAAAGACAAATTGAAATAAAAACATACTTTAATTTGACAAATAGTTGTATTCAGAAAAGAAACCCACATACCATGTGAAAGAAACAAAGCTACAATGATTGTAATATTAATATTCACATTACGTTAGAGGACTGAACTAATGACAACTAGATTAAGAACGTTCTCAGTGCAGTTTAAGAAGTGCAAAACATGAAGACGAGTATGAAGATAATGTATTGCAACACATTTCCAATGCATATTAATTACAAGCTACCAAAACACGAACAGTAGGAGTAGAAAATGTGGGTATTAGGAGAAAACGATTAGCCGCGTTGTCTCTTGCTGCCCAGTCTCCATTAAAACTAAAACGATACAAAGTTGTGCCGAACCGCACTGGTGCTTTGATACACTTGAGTCGATACTATCGTTATGAAATACATTCAGTTAACAAATGGTATAACCCACACAAGCGCTATGATGCCTTACATTAACAACGCACTAATAATTTAGAATATAATGAGAATTGTCAGTCAGATGCAAGTGATGAAAAAATCAACTTGATATTTTTATCAAATTCCTTCAGTAAAAGAAGCACCTTCTTATCGATGTATCAATCATGAAATACGATAAGGTTACATAAAAATTAATGACTAAATTATCCGTAAAAATATCTGCAATTAGAGATAACTAGAATGCTGAGACCGAAAAGAGAAACAATCCCTATAAAAGTGCATTGATGCAGAAAAATACAAAACATTATGGGTTACAACTAACATAACAGTTAAACTGAATGAGTTACGCATATACACAACATGTACGAAATAACAACAGAACAACAGTTCAGAAATATTAAGTAGAGGAGTCTAAATACAGGACAAAAGTCGAAAAAAACAATCCTCAAAATAATACAATGAGCTGTTTAGGCGACAGTATGGAATATGAATAGATTTACTTGTGAGTTTGTGCTTTTACATTTTAGCACAAGGTCAGCAGTTTGAGAAGAGGACGTAAGTCCATTACATCGACGTCATTGTTTAACTGGTACTCATTTTATCGACTCCGAAAGGATGAGAGGCAAAGGTGATCTCGGTGGTATTTGAATTCGATTTCGTTCACCGTACTAACGATTTAGGTAGCTCGCCGCCTTCGTTTCTTGTGTTAAAATGGTTTCAAACTTTGGCACAATGTCAGCAAGCTCGGGGTTGGGGATTTGTTAACTAAATTCACCACTGTACTCAACTTGTACTTATGTTATCGACCCCGAAATGCTAAAAGATAAAGTTGACCTCGGCAGAACTTGAACTCAGAACGTAAAGATGGACGAAATACCGCTAAGCATTTTGCGTGGTGTGCTAACCATATTTAATAGGTAAAAGGCTCGACATATAGGCGATGATAGAGCTAATTCATTATTTCCAGTACAAGCCATTCAAATTTGTATAAAAGATAGCTCGAATGTCTCTCTGTCTCTCTCTGTCTCTCTCTGTCTTTATCTGTCTCTATCTGTCTGTCTGTCTGTCTGTCTGTATGTCTCTCTCTCTCCCCCCTCTCTCTCTCCCTCTCTCTCTCTCACACACACACACACACACACATGTGTGTTGTGTGTGGGTGTTGACCATAGCCTCCTGAGTCCCTGTGAAGCCAGGACTAAGTAAAATATAACTAAAACCAATAATCAATACAATAAGTTCACTACTATTCCAAGGACAGCTATATCTTTAAAAAAGCACCACGGAAAAATATGTACGTCACCTTAATGTCAACTTAAATTAAGGTGGAGTGTTTGCAAAGGTCTAAATTCATAGTTATTTCTTATATACCTTTTGGTTGAGAATCATAGCTAATGCAGTCTTGCACAAATTGTCGAGAGGAAGAGAGTTGTCGAGAAGGAAAGAGTTGTCGAGAAGTAGAGAGTTGTCGAGAAGAAGAGAGTTGTCGAGAGGTAGAAAGACGACGACTTGATAGAGCTGCGTAATACATCTTTTTGAAATCCCAGTTTTCTCGATTTAAAACGAGAACATTTTGGATTTAAGAAAAAGTAGTGTAGAATATTTGCAAACAAGTCGGATGGTCAAAATCGGAGCACTTTTGATAACAGTTCTGCTCAATCGGAGATGATTTGAGATTAAACAACCAACAACAACAGCAGGCAATTTCCTCGCTTTTTGTCTAATCAATTCTTTCGTGGCTTTTTCATGGATTATTGACACCACACGTGTTTCATTATCATTCTGCCACAACATTGTCACTTCACAACACCACAACACTTGAATGCCACGATGATTTCCAAACATAAAGCAGCTGCGCTCTAAACACCACAGCTATCAATAATTTCCTTTGCCTAATATTTCCATATATTGCATTACTTTCAATGCATACATACGTCCAATTGTCACATTAATGTTGATTTTAATGTCTTAAATCTACTGGTATTTCTCTAGCAAAAGCTGTTGCTTGGTATTCCCATTAATATTTCCATTAATTGGCAATCCCTTCAAACAGAAACTATTTTTGAGAGAGACTCAGTGCGTACTTTTGAAATTCGAAACGAAAGCTGAAACATCTAATTTCACTGTTGATTGCTTCCATGAAGATCATTCATACGTGAAATTCCACATCGATGTTATAATATTGAATTTTCCACCTGGAAAAATATAATCTCTTTTATATAATTTCATTTCCTTTCATTTTATATTTTTTGCCTTGTTCTTTCAACTCATAACTAATATTTTGTTATACTGCCCCATCATACTTTTCAAATACTAAGCCACTTACCCTGTTTATTAGGTTAAATATAAAATTAAACCATATACGCTGTAACACAATTTTAAAAAATAAACAAAGTTCGTTTTATTTATTAGAACGACAACAAAGCATAAAGAAAATTCAAAAATCAATAAATATTTTATTCGAGGCCATTAGACTCTAGGTAATATTATTTTATACAAAACATGTTTCCTTGCAAAATATTGTCGTTCATTAATAATTCCATTCAAATTTTGGTTTAGTTCTCGTTGCCATGCAAACATTTTAAATTCTTTATGATAGCAAATTATTCTATATATTTTTTCAACTGAAACCTGTAACGAACAGAAATCGAAGCGAAACCAGATAGTATAATGTGTGGTATTCGCCGTTCTGCACTGTACTAAAACTTACCAAAACGTCTGTAATCGTGAAGTTTCATAAGTTGTTGATATTGTTATTGTTGTTATAGTATTTGATGTTGTGGCTGTTGTTGCTATTATCATCATCATCATCATCATCATTATTATTATTATTATTATTATTATTATTATTATTATTATTATTATTATTATTATTATCGCCATCTTCATTATTATTATTATTATTATTATTATTATTATTATTATTATTATTATTATTATTATTATTATTATTACTATCATTATTCCTTCGTAATATAGTGTAGGTAGAAATGCACCGGAGTCACAACATGGAATCCAGGCAGATAATACTTTCCTTAAGATGTGCGCTGTACCCAACAAGGCAGCATTTTGCAAGACGTCAATCTAGCATGGGATTTCCAGTTGCCTTCCTAAGTTTTGAAGCTTCAACAGGATTGAGCCCAATGGTCCGATCACCACTGGTATCACATTTACATTACTCTCTCGCATTCCATTCAGACTTGCCATTTCCGCTTTCAATTCGAAGTACTTGATAATTTCAAACTCTTTATTCACAACATTCATGTCATTTGGTATGGCTATATCAATGATATGACAGTATTTGTGTTTGTTATTCAATATGACAATATGCGGCCGACGGTGTTCGATTAGATGCTCCATCTTAAAACCATAGTCCAAGACTATCGTTACTTTTCTACTATCCTGCATAAACTTGGTACGTGCTCATACCAGTTCTCGCTTACTTCATTTTGGTATTTACGGCATAAGAAGATACACACATAATTTATCGTGGCTGTGCTTGTATTCTTTTTGTGCAAGGCCACTTACCAAGGCTACTTACCAAGTGGGTCCCATTTCCCACACTCTTTCCACAGAGTCTGCATTTCTGGGTGTCAGAAAATTTGTAGATATATATATATATATATATATATATATATATATATATATATACACACACACATATACATACACGACGGCTTTTTTTTCAGTCTCCGAGGATATAGCAGAAGACATTTACCTAAGGTCCCACGCAGTGAGACTCAACCCACAACCATGTAGTTGAGAAGCAAGCTTTTTACTACACAGCCACGCCTGTTTTGTCTTTATTATTTTTATTCTTTGGTACTACACATATAAAGAGGACTGGAGTTGTGAGGTGTTACAACGATCAGTGTTTTCATGGAGACATTATCTCTAGTGATTTTCCAGCTAAGGCTAAACACGCCCTGTTCCCTCTGAGTTAGATTTACCCTTATGGAAACGTTGTCTGCTCTTTTTGTTTTTGGTGAATTCACTGTCTTCTGACCTAGCAGTAGGCTGACCCTACAAATTGACGGGATAGAAACTGAAACGGAACCCTTCTTATATATGTGTAGTGGAAGTGATGGTGTGTGCTTGTATGTGTGTGACTGAGTGTGTCTATCCATGTTTACCCATACCGCTGCTTTGTTTACTTCCTCGTTTCCATAAACAAAAGCAATAGAAACAACAGTCTTCAAACTTAAATCCTAAAGTACTGGTGACGAGTGATGGCCTAGATCCTTCAAAGTGGTACTCCAGCATGACCACAGTCTAGGGGCTGAAACCTGTAAAAGAGTAACAGTAGGAAAGAGTATAAAAGTTAACTATTGAAAAGGAAAACATGTATTTAATTAAGATTCAACATATATTGCTATATTTACAATAGTCCAGACTTAGACACGGAAGGCAAAGTAAAGAGACAGCTCGTTAGGGGCTACAATGCTGACATGATCTCTAAGGTAATGTAAACTATTATCTCTGGAGATATCAAAACACTCTCTCTTTTACAAACGATTAAAAAGGAAATTAGATTATTTTTATGTTTCATAGGAGATATCTATTTAATAATGTCAGTTTCAGAGTGTTTGCAATTATTTGCATCAAATATTTTCTGCATATATCCAATGAAAAGTAGTACAGTGAAAATTCATGTTTACACCAAACACATTTAAAATTGTATGTGAATATTATATTTGATTTCTCTTAAATATGTACACTTCGGTGAATGCAAACTACAAAATTTAGATTATCGAACAGTGTGCAAGAAGCAAGTGTGTTAAAATAAAGCGGACAGAATTTTCGTACCGCATGTATTCGTAACAAACAATTATATACTTTATGCATTTATATATGTTCTTCAAGTGTCATATGTCATTTAATGGTGGCTGTGTATGCGGGCAGTATATTATATCAGTAACATCATGATATACCATTTTTTTTATTTGCTGTCAACTTCCTTCCGCATATAGATAAAGGAAATGATGGCCTTCTACCGTGAAATACTAGTAAATTATCTGCTAATTTTAAATAGTAAATGAGGCACCTGAACACAGGAGGATAGGTCATTCTGCATACACAAACTCACCACACACACGCACGCACACACACACACGCGCAAAAGCACACACACACAAAACTACATGTATATAAATGAATGTGAGTACATGTATGTGTCAGTGCACACATATTTCCCGTTTATGTCTATGCTGAAATATGTACTGCATTTAATGGTATAACTACTAGTGTAGATATCATCAACCAAAACTCTAAAAGTGTTATCTCAGCAGGGACTTAATTTCTTTGCTAGAACCAGATTATATAGAAGAATAACAGCAGAAAGATATGTAACCACGTGTGTATGCATGTATCTCTGTATGTATGCACGTATGTATGTATATATATAAGCATGTCACTGCTAGTTTACTTATCTATTTATCTATTCATGTATATGTATGTGTGTATGCGTGTGTGCGCGTATATATATATATATATATATATATATATATGTGTGTGTGTGTGTGTGTGTGTGTGTGTGTGTGTGTGTGTGTGTGTGTGTGTGTGTGTGTGTGTGTATGTGTGTGCAGCTAAAATTAAAGTTTGAATATCAAAACTTATTTTGTCATTGTTTACAAATAACACTATACTTATTTATTTAGAATTTGGCTAATTTACTACCTTAAATACAGAAAAAAGAGGCTAATTAGCTGCAGTCATATGACAAAATTAAGTAAGACAATAAAAAAAAACTATGGCATTTTAAACCCGAACAACGCCTAATATCTCTGCAAATATCTAATAAAGCCATGTCACACTTACAATAAGGACTTACATTTTTTCGATAGCATTGAAAGCGATTCCTTCAATTTCTGTTATCGTTACTGAGCTGTTCTTTTATCGTGCTTAAAACTATAATAGCAACGTCGAAGTGACCCATATACGTCAACGATATCTTTTACCTTTCAAAGAGACGGACGCTACTATCTTATTTATGAGACTGTGGGGGAAAACATTTATGTATTCGAATATATAAGTGAATAAGGATTAAATTTAAAAACTTTAAAATAACTGAAATTGTTAAATCTTTGGCATTAAAAATAACTAAATAGTCTTAAAGTGTCAGTGGTAACCTTGGTATAGAGCGTGAATGTTTTTTGTTTTTCTGCAAGAAGCATTACAACAGCGTTATTTACTGATTTTCGACCATTGTTTAAAAAAAAAATCATTTCTATTTCTTGGTTGTTATGCAAGTGGTTGCTCTGCGCACATACATGCACACACATAAACACGGACACACACACATATACACACACAAAACAAACACTCACAAAAACGCGCTTATACATACATACATACATACATACATACATACATACATATGCTCTTACTTCTTTGTAGAAGAGCTCTCATATTTTGAAACATGTGTAGGAATTAAAGGAACTTTTATTTATATGCGTTTTCGTCCATTTATTACTATTATTCATATATATATATATATATTCTTCCTTAAACACATCTTCGTATATTCATAATTAACATATATAACTAAATCTGAATGCGATTTAAACGCTGTTCATCTTAATATCAGAGTCACATCAGATGTCGTTAACATGTTGCTTTTGCGAGTGACGCACAGCTAAAAAGTTTCGGTTCTCCATATACTGAAACATGCCCACATATCTGTGTATGCTTCTGCGCATGTCCGTGTATTCAGATAGTTTAAAATATGTATTTCTCCATATATCTATACTATATATAAAACAGAGATGTGTGTGTAATCGCTTATCACGTGAAAACGACTTCACTATTTACTTCCATACTTGTGATACATGAATAATTTGACCTCGGATAAATCTTAGGCTCTTCATTTGATTTTTTTTATTAAGATAAATAATATTGCTTTATATGTAAAATTCACTTCTTTAAAAATGTTCCTCAATGTCAACTTCCGGTAGCCATAGTTTTTTCTTCACTTTAACTTCAATCGTTACTGTTCACACTAAATGTTTACTCACATTTACTGATGTAAGTAATTTCATCATTTACTAACAGAAGTACGGTTTCGTGTTTCCCTGTTGCTGAGTTTTTTTTTCTGGTACCTTCGATA
>NC_068988.1:35808738-35818060 GCF_001194135.2 Octopus bimaculoides
AGATAGATAGATAGATAGATAGATAGATACACACACACACACACACACAAAATGGGACAAGAACGCAAAACATCCAGACAGGTAGGTGATACAAGAAAGGGACAACAAAACATCCAGATAGACGATACAAGGAAAACAGGGACGGGTCATCCGGAGTCTTCTTTCCTCAGTCGAGTTCCAGATTATCTTTGCAATGTCGGCTGGTTATATTCGAGATTGCTCCAATTTGGCCAGCCCCAAGGAAAAACTAACCCAAGACCATTAGATTCCTTGGAAGAAAGCATCGAATGTATACGAAAACAAGGATGGAGAAAAACGGAGAAAACAAATAGAACTAACATGACATTAACAACATGTGCCTTTCTACTAACAACAAATTAAATTAAGCTGGCGTGTATGGAAGTAAAGCCTTACTCCACGGACACAAGATTTCACAGGCACAAGGAAGAATATAGATGTTGCACGGACATCGGCGGAAGCAAGAGATAAAGGTCAGGCTTGGCTGAACACCAGTCACGTGGGGAGAGAAGAGAAAGATGTAGATGCAGAGGGACAGAAGAAATAGGCAGGGAGGAGAAAAAATTATATATATATATATAGCGGCGTACGTACACTTTCGTCTCTTAATCATTTGGTTCGCTAGCGAAATACCTATTACCTACAGTTTTGTGAAAATGCAGTGAAAAGAAAGATATATTTATCACTGTATGTTTCTCTGTATTTAACGTATATCATATGACACACAAACATATATCCAATAGTGTCTATATATATACACACACATACAAACATATATATATATATATATATATATATATATTCATATGTATTTACATCTGAGTGTAATTTAAATAATCATTGGAATTTGATCTACATTTGGTTGGAAACAGGTAGAATGGCTTTGGTCCAACTCTGATTATTATGACAAAAAAAGAAAAGAAACTAAAAAGCAATACTGATGGATTCAAAGAGGTAACTTGATGACAACTATTGTGGTGGGGGTGATTCAAATAATTAAATAGCATGTTACCAACCAAGCTTCAACATGAGGAGTGTCACACATCCTCCATAAACATGCAACATGCTAATTATGTAACTTATTTAAGTGTAGATATGTATATATTGTTATGTATGCACACACATATATATGTGCATATATATGTATGTATTCACACAATCACACACAAAGATATATATATATATATATATATATATATATATATATATATATATACATACATGCATGCATGAATACATATATACATACATGCACTCAAGACGAAAGAAAAGAATTACAGGAGCGTGGCTGAAGCCATCTTAACGTTAATAGCATCTCACAGTATATCTATACGATAACCTGTCGTAAACACGCAATCAGGCCATTTAGTTATAGCCATTTATTTCAATCCTTCGTTTCTGAGTATACCACAACTATATATGTACAAAGAATTACTATTTGAACCACACTACATACATTAACCAATCTATCAGAACGCTTATTGTTGTACGACATATAAGGATTAAACAAAGCTTATTAATCAAATTGAAACAAATATTCCCTAGGAAATGTGGCAAGTTCTTCCAAACTTTATTTCTTCTGTCACGTAATGCAAATTTTTCTACGCTATTAAAGCTTGCACCCAAGTCGAGAACAAAATATGTTGCTTCGTCCCCAGTCATTTGTTCTTCATCCACTCCATCCAAATTAGAAGAAAAACATCAATTTAAAAGTCAAATGAAACATATACATTGGTTGTATTTGAATGTATGTTATCAAAATGACATTGCATATTAGAATTGTCAACATTCTTAATCAGATATCTTTCTAGGAGCAGAAAATTAGTTGAACAATATTCTTTTCAATTATCAGCAAAATAGTAAGGAACTTAGTATAGATTATATTCTTTAAATCACAGCTGTACATCTACTGAAATCAGAAAGCCAGAAATTAACGACGTTCCTGCACAAGGAAGCAATGCATTTCATAAAACGTTCTGTATAGTTTCATTCAAGGTTGGTGTCCCAGCATGACTGCAGCACGCTGGTTGAAACAGTCTAGACAGTAAGAGTATTAAATCTTAACGATGAAACGTAATGTTTTTCAAAACAGGTATTATAGAAAATAAAAACATGAAGAAATATAGAATCACGCGCAAGTATATGTTTTTGCCTACTGTTCCCTTTTGCAATGCAAAATGTCAGTTTCTGTTCTGCGCAATTATTCGTACATCTTTGCCAAAGATGTACAGTGTTGACGTTCTACAACACATACTTCTGAAGGAGAGTTATGCAGGTAGGTTTTGGCAGCATTAAAATCTATTCTCTACTCAGTAAAATTTGCTGGAACGTAAACGATTGAAACTCAAATAGGGCAATGCTGGGAGGGTATAACGGTTGAAGAAAGATATCCCATCCAAATTCACGCATCTTTTGGTCAGTGGACAATTTTATACGATGTCTGGCGTTGGCTTTCTCTTTTTTGAACACAAAGCCTTTTCTATTGTTTAAGTTTAAGGAAATTCCTGTTTGGTATCTGTTTTAGTTGATTTTCATGCAAAACCTAAGTGTCTCTCTACGGTAACGGTGTTTTATAGTGTTATATTTTTTATATCTTGTCACCAAACTCACCGGAAAAGTTTCACTTTCATTAAGTTTTAGGACCAAGTCACTGAGGATATAACAGTCCATGCTGTTTTCCTCCGACATCTTGTGCAGAAGTCATACAACATAGTAGAAAATATCCCTATGGTTCGCTAAATGTTCCTAAACAGTACCTTTTGGAACTTAGAGCATCTCTGCAATCTCCCTATCCCTATTAGTTTTGAATTGGCTTCATAGTTCAAATTCATATGAACATTGCTCATTTCTGAAGCACTTACAGGGCTACACGCATCTTCTAAGCTGAAATCAACACATTTGAATTTTGCAAACCATCTCAGAACTATTGATTCATGTAAAATAATTTCCTTATACATTAATATACAAAGTTCAATATACCCATCATGATTATTTGATAATTTTACAACAAGAATATGCATTGTAACCATATATGCGGAACATGGTGAGCTCATATCAAGATAAAGAGTGCATGGCCTTGAAGGCGGGGGCCAGTTAGAATTTTCTTCGGGTCGAGAAGTCCATCCCGCTCATAACATCGTTGAAGAATGGCTACTTAAGGATGATTAACAAAATACCCATATTAGCATAGGTGAAATATTCAAACATAAAAAAAAAAATCCTCTCATCGCATGACTATGATGTTTCCCCACTACTCTTGCTCGTGAACAGAAACTCTCATATTGTCAGCCAGTGATCGACCTGCTCAACCGGTAAAGTTCAAGCAACGTCGAGCAAATATATGGTATTAAATAGCATATTTGTTGTAGCTCGTCTTTTACACCAAGACAAGACATGCACGTTTTAACACTTGCAATCACTTGAAATCAGAAGTCATGAGAGCCACTAACTTATGCCCTAATCAGGGTATTTATCCTCATCATCATCATCATCATCACCACCATTATGTGAAAACACACAGCTTATTTTGCTGGGTATCATGGTAAGTGTCAGCTACCCACAGCCAGCAGACTAAGGTGAGACTTGTTTACTGGTCATGTTTCAAGTACCCTGCAAAATAACTCTTGCAGTTCCGAGCAATGCTGATTTTTGTAGGTGTTCTACCTCCACACTTGCACCAATTTTTTTCAGCCATGTTGGCAGCTGAGTGCTGATACTTCTAAATGCATCCATTACTGTTGGTATCACGTCTACTCCATTGAGCACCACCGCCTTCACATTTCCCATCATGCTTATGATAATAATAATAATAATAATAATAATAATAATTATAATAATAATAATAATAATAATAATAATAATAATAATAATAATTATAATAATAATAATAATAATAATAATAATAATGATAATAATAATAATAATAATAATTATTATTATTATTTCTATTATTATTGTTATTTTTAATATTATTGTTATTATAAGTATAATTATTATTATTATTATTATTATCATTATCATTATCATCATTATCATTATTATTATCATTATTATTATTATTATTATTATTATTATTATTATTATTATTATTATTATTATTATTATTAGTAGTAGTAGTAGTAGTAGTAGTAGTAGTAGTAGTAGTAGTAGTAGTAGGTTTTAAAATTTGAAACCATAGTTATTATTTTTTAACAATCTTCCAGCATTCATGAATATAATAATGCTCATAATAATTAACCAATACATGCATATTTTATCATTAACACGTTTGCGTTTTATTCAATGTACGCTATCGATATTCCTTCATTGGGCTCAATGCACCATTGACTTACTTTTGAACTGTTAGTATTATGGCAGTGCAACAGGATGTCATATTAAAATGGTACACGCATGTATACATATCGTTATTTATTCTAGAGTAACGTTTCGCAATAAAGAGTTGTATTGATCATATATCTGAGTATATTGGGAAGAAGCTCCTTATTCTTACATCACACTGCTATATATTGCAGCGGTTACTACTACAAGATTTATTCATGACATTACATCGATTAAATTATATCACATTTTCTTTAGAACATCTTATTTAATGTACAAGTGGAAATCTTTGGAAACGGCTATATATGTTATATCTCGTAAATGCAGTCGTAACATGTCATTCTCTTTGTTTGCATAGAAGGAATAACATATTGCTTCCTTTAAAATGTTACGTAGTCGTCGTCCATGAATATATGTAAAATACTCTGCTATAAAAATTGGGTATGTTGCTTCCCGTGGATATCAAGTAAATGTATATCCCGAATCATACAAACATACCCCACCACCAGCACCACACGCACACACAAGCACACACGCGCGCGCATGCACACACACACACACACATACACACAATATTGCAACTTTTAAAATGTTCATCGATCATGTGTATAATGGTAAAAAAGTCAATATGAGATTATATTTAAGTAAATAATTATGTATAACTCAAAGTATATTAACTGCATTAAAATACGCAAAAGCTTATCAGTTCAACAACACTGTTTTTGCAGAGATTATCGGCATCTACATCAAACACCTTTGAAGATTTTGTCACTCCTTTCTTGAGTGAGAAGCAATTGTTTGTAATACGACTAAATCGTCTTTCATAGATGTATAGTATTGTTTTGTCTTTAGAAGGAAAGATGAAGGTAGGCACAGTGGTATTTTAAGTCAGTTCATCTGCAATAAATGAGAAATACTGAAAGACATTTACTTACTCAGGAAGGGTACTGATTTTGCCACTGCACTATTTCTAGAAAACTTCTTATAATGTGTTGATATAATACAGTACAGCGATGCAACTACAAGACATATCTTTTATCAAACTGTGTTATATATAATTGGGTGTGTGTATATATATATATATATATATATATATATATATATATATAGATAGATAGATAGATAGATAGATACATACATACATACATACATACATACATACATACATACATACATACATGCTTTATACCAGATTCAATAAAATGATCAATATAATTGCTTGCATTCTTGAGACTTTCGTAAATGCAATAGAAATAAATTTTAAGCTTTGAGGATTTAATAGAGGATGATTCAGATCACCAGTTTCACGACGTTGAATTCATGAGGATTGAAATGCTTCTTGCATAGCAAATCTATACATTAGAAATGATATTTCTGATGGCCGTAGTAAATATTTACAACGCTTCTGTATGCGGAAACTATTGGTGTTAAATGTTTTCATATTTCTTCATCACTTTGTATTTCGATCCAACATGGTAGCCAAGCCTCTGTGTAATTGTTAACCAAATAGATGTAAAACAAAACCTTCCATAACATCTCAGTCTATCTCTGTAAAAGTGACACTCTAAATAATATAGTTGTATGTTACCTGCACATAAGAAACTACGGGAAACGTTTTTGATGTACGGCAGTGGTAATAAATCTGACGCCGATTTAAACGACAGCAAGAACAGCAAACCTTTATACTGGCACCAGCGGGAGGAACGACGCGCAATTCCGTCTGGTAAAGTGAACGTTTGGAAGCCCCGGTGATGTTGATGGTCTCATTCTATACTCGAACTCGAATGGGCGAAACAGCGCTCCGATCCCGATCGGAGGCGGTCGTATGTCACAGTTATTGCGAGGCGACGAATGCACGGTGTCAAGTGGACAACTTTTGGTAAGCAGAACCGGTGACGTAGGATAAGCCGAACGCCCGACTAAGGCATTGGATACAAGTTACAGTGAATCATCTAAGCCGGGATATAAATATACTAATTTTGTGCATATGTACAAGACGTATTCCATAGGTGTTTCTGAGCATGAAGAGAAACGAAATAAATATTTCCAATTTAGATACAATGCCAGTAATTTCGAGGAATTGTTTTATCCATTGTAAGAATCCACTACATAAGTAATGTCTTTTCCCGACACCAGAAAGGCGAAATAGAGTTGTGCTCGGTGTATTTTGGACTTGGAACCTAGTGAACGGGGAAAAAATTATTTGCAATCGTATAATGGCTCTACCAGTTTGTTGTCTTGCGGAATGCATAAAATAATTCAAATAAAATTGCAGCTGCTGTAGTTTTCATATTCGTTAATAAAGTTAATTTGTCATTAAGCCCAGTATATTTGAAAGTTTGCCGATTTCTTTCGAAATTTCACTCAGAAGATCGAATATTTACAACATAAGCATACAATTCTGATCGATAAAATACAGTGTTTGAGAATGCAGGGATATCGACAAAAGTAAAAGAAAATGAGGCGGGGATGTTTACCTTATAAAAAGCAAATCACGTAGAAATGTTATCAGTAAACTTACATCCTGCGAAGGAGATGCGAGGAGTGTATACTTATATACTTTTTCAATGTACAGATTGCAAAACTTCTTTTACTTATTCTTCCAACATGTTGCACAATCACATTAATTTCTTCTACAACTGCAATGCCTCTGATATAACGGTATTGCTTCATATTGGTTCTAATATTCTGCACAATTACATTAATTACTTATATAACTGTAACACCTCTGATTTATGATGGAAGAGTGTTTGGGTCGTAAAATTTAAATACACATATCGTTTTCAGTAATTAACTGAGTGACGTAAAGCCTCAAAACAACCAAGTAAAAGCAGAACATACACACATCTCAGTTGTATTTATCTTAATACAACAGCTTTCACAATCTTATATTCGCAGACAATTTAATATCTAAATAAAGATACCACTTACAATCAAAACTTAGATATTTAGAATTTATTCAGAAATGAGAGCAAATAATTCTGGATCTTTCTGAGGGCACTGGTATCCAAATAAATCTCATTAACTTGATTAATTGGATCAAACATATTATTGGAATCATTTTTAAAAATCAGCTGCGCAGTTAAGGCATCGAATGGTCAGAGACGTGAGATCTATTCTGAATATTGTTTTCTGCGCCCTGAGCCAATATCTCAACAAGGGGACGTTTGTCTTTTAGCCTCCTAGCGTTGATAAAAAATAAATGAACGTCGGTTGTCAATTGGAATAAATGTTAAAGTATCGTAGATAACTTTCGGTATTTCTTCCTCCTATAAATGTATCATGTTGCCAAGTTAGGTCGGTTGAAGTCAGTGTCCTTACCTTTTGATAAACAATTTATCTTCTGCAGTGGAGAGATCGCATATATGAGCAGCAACTAGTCTTACTGAACAAGTATGGTATACTTGATCTTCCAAAGCTGTGTAATGTAAAATTCTACTACGAAAATAATGCAATTAATGATATGAATTTTATAGCAGAACGATCTTTCATTGCCTCTTTACTTACGCCTATCATATAACCTTCCATCCATCCATCCAACCTCTCGTCTATCCAGCAGCTCATTCATCCATACTCAGCCTTTCCCTCCCTCCAATCCTCAATCTAACCATCTATTCAGACATATAAATATACGTGCGAATCTCTGTGTGTGTGTGTGTGTGTGTTTGTGTGTGTGTGTGTGTGTGTGTGTGCAAGTATATGTATGCATGTATGTATGTATGTATGTATGTATGTATGTGTGTATGCATGTATGTATGTATATATGCATTTCATTGCATATCTGAGGGAATTGTCGGCTAGACCGGTTATTACAATTGTATTTAAGCACAATATTCTCTTTCTAATCAGCAGGAAAGTGAGAGATAGATGAGCTCATGAATAGCATCAGAGATTTTTCTGCTATATCTTTTATAAACTTTAGTAGAACAAATAATTTTAATTTCATCACCGTATGTGCACAAAGACAAACTATTTGAACAAAAACACGTTCTATGCTCAGCTGTTTTTTGGCACTTTGTAACACTTATGATTGAATATACACAATCTTGAAATTAAGTAATATAAACGGCAACCTGAGAGCTAGTGAGAGAATCTCTAAACTAAAGCATTTTTTTTTCTTGAGGAAGTTGAATGAAGAACACGGGTGAAAGTGTTATCAGCTAGCTGGTTTAAATTTAAATGACACCTTATAAAAGCAAGTAGTAGTAGTAGCTGTTGTTGTTGTTGTTGTTGTTGTAACTTCAGCAGCACAGCGCCAGTATTTCTCATGGTATTGATATCCAGCAAACCCCGTGATATTACGTAATCACTACGATGGAAGTGGACCTACGTATTCCCTTTAACTATTTGAAATCGTCACTGAATTAACACCAAATATCGATTAACTGACTTAAATAAATTGACGGATAAACTGAATAAGACATTGTTTTCCATACAAATCGTCACAATGTTTACGCCTCTACGGCTTCGAATACAGATCCGTTCTTCCAAGCCGGGCATGAATATAAACAACAAAAACAGCGGATCCAGTTTGCTAAAAACAAAAATTATGATATGCCTCATCAATAACGTTACGAGGGATGATATGCTGTGTTTTATAATAAAACAAACTATGTTCTCAATTACCTCTCTGTCTATATTCTCAACTGCATTTTAATACTTCATTTAACACCAATAAAATATTTTACTCTGTTTTATTCACTCAACTACTTCCTATTTATTTATACATTTATTTTGCAAACCAGAAATGTGTAACTTTCGGAATAAAAATGTAAATTACACACATTGGGGGGGGAAAATATTTATTGTCAAAACAAAGTGAAGCAGATGTGATTACTACTACTACTACTACTACTGCTACTACTACTACTACTACTACTACTACTACTGCTACTACTACTACTACTACTACTACTACTACTACTACTACTACTACTACTAGTAATAATAATAATAATAATAATAATAATAATAATAATAATAATAA